>NW_025999960.1:3996116-4035884 GCF_001458135.2 Marmota marmota marmota | reverse complement strand
CTCCTCTCTCTCTTCTTCTTCTTCCTCTCTCTCTTCCTTCCTTCCTTCCTCTCTCTCCTTCCTCCCTCCCTCCCTCCCTTCCTTCCTTCCTTCCTTTTTTCCTTCATAGCTGTTACTATAGTCAACCCTACCCACCCAGAATTCCTAAAGACTGGTGCTGAATAACATGCAAATTCACCACTTACCCAGTTTCCCTGGACCACCTTCCCCATCCTCTCCTAACTCAGAATTCTTAAAAGTGGCCCAGGAGTCTTTCTTTCATCTCAAGGTTTCCATCTATACAGATAATGAGAAAAGAGAAGTCCCACATACTTTTTCTCATTATTTGTATAGATGGAAACCTTGAGATGAAAGAAAGACTACTAGAGGACATCACTCTTGTAATTACCCCTTCTACTGCTCTCCTTCACCATCAGTTTCTCTTGCTTGAAGGATCACCAGTTTTACAAACACAGACTACCACCAAGGCAGGAATTAATAATAAAACAAAATTTAAAATAATGGTGTCCCCATCCTTCTGCTACCATTCCAGCAAAAAGCTCACATGGATGCTGACACTTGCCATCTCCATTTCCTCACGTGCACTTTGGCCTATTGTCCTCTGGTCCCAGTTCCCACCACCTGCCAAGGTCATGGGCAACTTCCACCTTGCCATATCCAATAATCAATTCCTAAGCTCATTCTACTCACATGGTTCTTCATTTCTTCTTTTTGGAAACGTAATTATCTCTGGGATTCTAGGTAGTTGCTTTTATCTTAGTCTCTTAGACTCCTCCCTGTCTTTCTGACTTCTGTATCACTAGATCCTTGGATATCTTCTCCTGTCACTCCTTCAGTGATCTCCTCTAGACTCAAGACTTTGAATGCCATCGATTCACCAAAGACTCCTCAATTTCCTTCTCTGGCCCCAGTTCCTACCCTAAGCTCGGACTCTGAAACCACTTGTGCACTTGTCTTTTCACATGCATGTCAGACAGGCAGCCTGAACCAACCAGACATAACCAGAAGAGAAGTCTGGATGTACTGCCCACACTCCCTACAACAAGCCCAGTCCCTCCATGAGGGTCTTCCACGGAACAACATGACACTGTGTGATGATTTTGCTTCTTGCTCATCTCACATCAATGTAAGTTTCATAGGGAGAAGGGTGTTGCCTAGAATCTTGATGAAGTTCTGTTTCCAGACCAGTATCTGGCAATCTGTGTCCAATAAATATTTAATGGATGCAAAATAGTGAGAGAAGAAAAATGAAAACAATAAACACTAGAAAATCTGCAAATATCAAACAACTATAAAGATGCTTTCTTAAAAGTTCTTTCTAATCAGTTGAAAAGTGTAAACAGACCACTTTTTTTAATGCTTTGTTGGAACTCTGCCAGGTATTAGGGTGTTAATGTCTGTAGGTGGAGATGATTACTTCTTTTCCTCTTTAATGTCTCATGCCTCCCATTATTCTCCTAGTTATCCGGCAATCCTGAGAAGGAGAAGCTATAACTAGAAACAGGATACTGAAGGGATTCAAAGGTATCACTTAGATCTCTGGAGGCCAATGCACAGTTGTTTTTCTGTCTAAACACCCTTCCCCCACCTTTTTTTTAATACTAGAAAGTCATCCTAGGCAACACTTAATAATTTTCCTTTCTTACTTAAAAATAAAATCAGCTTACTGGGAATTCTTAACATTCCTTTTCGACATTTGCCCCTCAGAGGGTGAGTCTGTACGTATCCTCTCCTCAAGAGGGAACAGGAAGCATCGATGCCTGATCCACACATGTCCTTGTTTGAAGACTTTAGTCTAGTGATTCTCATGTCTGTCCCCAGAACTAGAGAACGAACTCTGGAATTAGATCTTCCCAAGAGCATTTAGCCAAATTAGGGCTTTGTGACATTCTTTAAGCAATTCTTAAACTTAACAGGAACTATAATAAAACAAGGAACAATTTATCTACTATAATTCAAGTTTCTTTTTATTTATTTATTTATTTTTTATTATTGGTTGTTCAAAACATTACAAAGCTCTTGACATATCATATTTCATACATTTGATTCAAGTGGGTTATGAACTCCCATTTTTACCCCGTATACAGATTGCAGAATCACATCGGTTACACATCCACGTTTTTACATATTGCCATACTAGTGACTGCTATATTCTGCTACCTTTCCTATCCTCTACTATCCCCCCTCCCCTCCCCTCCCCTCCCATCTTCTCTCTCTAAAATTCAAGTTTCTTGATAAGAAAAGCTAAGGGTTGCTTTTTCTTTTCAGATGTCAACCTTGCTTCAACCCAACACTCAAGTCCTTAAAAATGCAAATGGCTCCATGTTGTGATTTCATTCTCTTCTTAAATATCCGTTTATTGGGCACTTATCCTACTAACCACTGTAAGAGCCTTGCATTAGCTCATCTTCAAAGTAACACTATATTCCATATTATTCTCATCTAACAGATGAAGAAATAGAGGCAGGGAGAGGTAAGTTATTTGTTAAGGGCCAGATCCTATGCTTTGACCACTATGTATTCTTTGTTCCTGCTGATAATTTGGACTATATTAGTGTTATGGTTTGGATGTCCCCTTAAAGCTCCTGTGTGAGACAATGCAAGAAAGTTCAGAGGGGAAATGATTGTGTTTTGAGAATCTTAACCCCAATCAGTGAAATAATCCCCATAGGGATTAACTGAGTGGTAACTTGAGGCAGTCGGGTGTGGCTGGAGGAAGTGGATCATTGGGGGCATGCCTATGGGGTATATAGTTTGTATCTGGAGAGTGGAGTCTCTCTCTCTCTCTCTTCTTCTTCTTCTTCTTCTTCTTCTTCTTCTTCTTCTTTCTGATCACGATGTGAGCTGCTTTCCTCTGCCACACTATTCCACCATGATGTTCTGCCTCACTTCAAACCCTGAGGAATGGAACTGACTGTCTATGGATGGAGACCTCTGAAACTGTGAGCCCTGAAATAAACTTTTTCTCTTCTACAATTGGGCTTGTTGGGTCATTTAGTCACAGTGGCAAAATAGCTGACTAAATTAGGATTGATATACATTACTATTATTTATGCTGTACATGTTTAAGATATTTGAGGCCACTTATAATAAAATAGGTATACGTGATAAAGCAGTTAAGATAAAATAGTAAACTTTTAAAATAAAAGAACAAATATCCTTGAGAACTATGATGTAGATTTGACGTCTGAAAATGGAGATTCCCCTGTATCAATATGACTTAGTTGTTTGTTCCATGGAAACTTTGCCCGGGCCAGATAAGATCATAAACCAATAATTCAAATTTGCCTTAGGAAAATCACATACTCTTAGGTGATATATTGATTGCTCACCTGGGCAAATAGCTCACACATCAAATAACATCAAATAGCCTGACCAGGCCTCAAGTAGTTATTTGAACTGAGCTTTAAATTGAGTTCTTTGAAATGCAGTATAGATATACACAATGGAATTTCTTTCAACCATACAGAAAAATGAAATTATGTCATTTGCAGGAAAATGAATAGAACTAGAGACTATAATGTTAAATGAAATAAGCCAAACTCAGAAGGTCATTGTGTTTTCTCATATGTGGAGGCTAGAGAGGAAAAAGGAAAAGAAAGTAGAGCAGGGAGAATCTCATGAAAATCAAAGGGAGATTAGTAGAGGAAAGGGACCCAGTTTATGAAGAAGGGAGAGAGGAGAAAGTGCTGAGAGTGATATTTGCCAAATTATTTTGTTTTATGTGTGCCATGTATGACTATGTGACAACAAATTCCATCATTATGTACAACTTTAATGCACCAATTTAAAATGTGGAAAGAGAAAAAATAGAGTTCTTTGATTCCTAGCAAATAAGTAAAAAAGGAAAATACAATTCTAATTATCTGATTAAAAGTGATATAAGATATTCAAGAGAAAGGCATTAGCTATTGTTTTTATCACCAATGTACAGATGAAAAAACTAAGGCCTAGAGAGATTATAAGATCTAGACAAGATTCATTGAAAGTAAGTGGTGGGGACCGAATTTGAATTCAGGTCTTATCTGACTTTAAAGTGCAGTGGGTGTTTTGGTTTTGGGGGGTTTTTTGGTGAAACTGGGATTGAACCCAGTGGCATCTATCACTGAGCCATATCCCCAGGCCCTTTTATTTTTTATTTTGAGACAGATTCTGCTAAATTGCCCAGGCTGACCTCAAACTTATGATCCTCCTGCCTCAGCCCCGTGAGTAGTCAGGATTACAAGTGTGCATCACTGTGCCCTGCCAGAGTATGTATTTTAAGTCACATCATACTGTTCACAAGACTGCACAGCTTTCTAATATCCTACATCAAGTGAAAACCAAAACTTAAGAAAAAATAGGAGTTGAGGCACTGCATTATACTTGATAACCTTTGGGTACCTATGTTGGACAGGGCTGAAATAACAGGGGAATTGGAGGTAATTCTCTGATGACAGCCTCAACTATCCTGTGTCGCAGACTGAAGGAGATGCAGACATTTTAGGTACCAGCAATTAGGTGGCAAGGCTGACATTCTTCATTAAAAGGATGAAAAGCCTTCTGGGAAAATTTGATTGGATGAGGGAGGTCATCTTATCTTCTGGCAAAGAGACATAGGGTCAAATGGTCCTCAAGCAGAGCTTTGTCACACTGAGAAAATATTTTGCAGAAAAAAATTATACTGAAATATTTGGGTATTATTAGCTCTCTATTTCAAATACTAAAGAAGCTTAATATTGATTTTCCCCATATGTGGTTGCAAAAATAATTGCTCTCTGTATTTCATTTTAAGAGAATATCTATGAAAATTAATATTATAATAGTTGATAAAGAATTATTCTTCTTGCCTAGAGTCAACTGAACTAATGATTTCATAAAGTCACTCTTAGAAGAGATACTAAAATTAGCACTTTAAAACAAAAATGAAGGCTGAATAAGTCTTCTAAACTGCTCTATTAAGAAACACATATATGCCAGGCATGGTGGTGCCTGTAATCCCAGCAGCTCAGGAGGCTGAGACAGGATTGAGAATTCAAAGACAGCCTTAGCATCTTTAGCAAGGCTCCATGCAACTTAGTGAGACCCTTGTCTCAAAAAAAGGGGTGCAGGGCAGCTGGGGACATGGCTCAGGTGGTTAAGCTCCCCTGCATTCAATTCTCAGTACAAGAAAAAAGAAAGAATACATACATAATATTGATAATCTAAAAAGTGAACTAGACCATTCAGAGATGAATGAAGAGCCTCCAAAGTAATTGAAACATAAGGAATAAAATAAGGGAAAATAGTATTTGTAAACTTTACGGGGCTGGGGATGTGGCTCAAGCGGTAGCGCGCTCGCCTGGCATGCGTGCGGCCCAGGTTCAATCCTCAGCACCACATACAAAGATGTTGGGGCTGGGGATGTGGCTCAAGTGGTAGCGCGCTCGTCTGGCATGCGTGCGGCCCAGGTTCGATCCTCAGCACCACATACCAACAAGGATGTTGTGTCTGCCGATAACTAAAAAAATAAATAAATATTAAAAAAAAAAAACAAAACTTTACATATATTATTGTGTGGTAATAATTAAATAGGCATAAGAGTGGGTAGAAAGAATAACAGAACAGGACAGGAATAAGACAGAACAGAACTAAAAAAAAAGCAGACACGTGGATAGAAAATCACACAGTAAAGACAGAATAATGTGGACGTCTCTTAGAAACACAAGTGTCCTTAAGGAAGGAATAAATTTAATTAAAAGGAAATTATGGAGAAAACAACTCAGACCAAAAAAATGTTTTAATTATTCATTAACTGTGTATAGAGACTGTGTATAGAGTTATTCTTGGACGTGAAAAGAAATAAAGTGCCAGGCGCGGTGGCGCACACCTGTAATCCCAGCAGCTCAGGGGGCTGAGGCAGGAGGATGGAGAGTTCCAGGCCAGTCTCAGCAACTTAGTTAGGCACTTAGTAACTCAGTAAGACCCTGTCTCTAATAAATTTTTTTTTAAAAGGGCTGGGGATGTGGCTCAGTGGTTTAACCCCAAGTACCAAAAAAAAAAAAAAAAAGAACAGGGGTCCTCAGGCCTAAGAATTGGACAAATCAGACCATTTTTAGCTTGCAATTTGGTATATTGTGTGGGTAAGTCCATCTCCAAAAGCAGTTACAGCAAAGCACCAACAGTGTAATTACACTTCGTAGGAATTCTTCATAGGAACTCAGCCTTCTTCACTATCTTAGTCTGTTTCACACTACTATAACAGAATACCAAGACAGATAATTTATATAGAAGATAAATTGATTTCTTCTGGAAGCCAGGAAGTCCAAGAGCATGGACCAGCATCTGGGGAGGGCCTCTATGCTGCGTCACAACATAGTGGAAGGCATCACACGCCCGCTCGGATCTTTCTTCCTATTATAAAACAACTAATCTTATCATGCGGCTCCATCCTCATGGCTGCATCTAACTCTAATTTCCTCCCAGAAGCCCCACCTCCAAATACTGCCAACACCGAAACTTGGAGATAAAGTTTCCAACATCTGAATTTTGGGGGAACACATATGAACCATAGCAATAACCCTGACTTCTACTCATTTCAGATAGGAATAGGGACAGATTGCTAACAACCAATCAATTTCAAAGTCATCTAAGATATGCACAGAATAAACAAAGAACCTGGTGTGAAGTCATTAAAGAGATTTCTCTCAGACTAGAGAGCTGAGTGATGTACACCTGGATGTTTCCCATAGGACATTAATTCAGGTGTGTACTTGGAGGATACCAGCCAAGTACTTCCTGCTCTGATTTTGGCAGTTGCCCCGGAGGGAGCAGCACTCTGGCAGAGAAGTGCCTTCCCATATCAGAACGAATTGTATATTCATTTTATTCCCTGAACAGTGTAATATAGGTGGACAATGCCTTGCACATTCTGCTATTTCCAGCAATGTCTGGCACAGTATTTGCAGAGTAGGTGCTTAACCGGATGGTCATTCCTGAAGGAGACATTTTATAGAAAATTAAAATATACAGAGTTTCCATCTCTCTTTGCCAGAGTCTGGAAACTTGTGGTTACATATGACTCTCTGCACGTACACATGGAAAGCATTTGCCAACTCAATAGTATTTCTCTCAATATGAAGCTTAATGGTGGATTTGTCCATCACAATAAGAGGGTAATAACACTGTCTGACCTTGGAGTGACTCATTGCCCTTCTCTGCTGACTGGCCCCAGGCAGAAAGGGTAATACAAAATAAATGAATGGGTGAGTACACCGCAATGAGATGGGCATCGCCAATTCTACTCTTCTGAATCCAATCAACTTTTAATATATCTTCTCTCTTTGTCCTAATAACACATGCCCCATATAGATTGAGATATGATAAAGAATTGAGTTTTAGACAAAGTTATATATTATTTCTTATTCCTCTTTTTTGAAACTTTTTAAAAAATTGATATAGAATATGTATGTCCAATGGGAGATGGTATAACCCCTGTGGAGGACTAAATAATGGCCCCCAAAGATATTCAGGTCCTAATCCCTGGAACCTGTGAATGTTACCTTAGGTGGTAACAGAAACTTTGTAGATGTAACTAAGGAATTTGAGATGGAGAAATTTTCCTGGATTAGCTGAGTAGGCTCTAAATGTAATCACAGTGCACCTCTAAGAGGGGAGCAGAGGGGTGCTTGATTCAGAAGAAGGCAGTGTGATGTGGAGACAAGACACCGTGCTGCTGGCTGGCTCTGGATGACAGAGAAGTGGCAATGAATACACTGAGAGTTGGAAAGGCTGTGTACACTTCCCTAGCACCTCCAGAGGGCGTTTAGCCCTACCAGCACCTGGATTTTAAACCAGCAAACTGCAGACTCTGGCCTCCAGCATTTAAGAGAGAAGTTTGGGTTGTATTTAAGCCACAAAATTTGTAGTCCTTCGTTACACCAGCCATGCGAAACTAATACAGTTCCAAACAGGTCAAAATGGATACTTTGAGAAGCCAGAACTTTCTTAGATATTATAATGGTTTGTGGTCTTCTCAAGCTCAAACTGTATCTCAGTCTTCATTTATTTGACAGGAAAAATTAGGAGGAAAATGTCCAAAAATGCTCCTTAAAGAGATGACAATGCAGGGCTGGGGTTGCAGCTCAGTGGTAGAACACTTGCCTGGTATGTATAGAAGCCCTGGGTTCAATCCTCAGCACTGCGTATGTATAAATAAGTAAATAAATAAGTAAGTAAGTAAGTAAATAAAGGTCCATTGGCAAATAAAAAAATTTTTTTAAAAAATGACAATCCAAAGAAAGGTTGTAAATTATTTATTGGCAAGCACTACTAGTGAGAGTGATTCAAATAACAATGCAATAATTTTATTACTCGTAAGACTCAAGTTTCATTATTATTAATTGTTGGGGTAAAGAAGTTAGTTAGAATTATCTTTTTTTTTTTTGTACCGAGGATTGAACCCAGGGGTACTTAACCACTGAACCACATCTCTAGCCCTTTTAATTTTTTATTTTGAGGCAGGGTCTCACAAAGTTGCTTAGGGCCTCACTAAGTTGCTGAGGCTGGTTTCGAATTTGCAATCCTCCTGCCTCAGCCTCCCTAGCTGCTGGGATTGCAGGCATGAGCCACCATGCCCAGCTCTCATAGGTGTTGTTTGTTTTTGTTTTGCAGGTATGTTTATGTGTCACATGCATGTCTGTGGGGGGATGTACTAGGAATCTAAAATAGGGGCACTCTACACTGAGCTACATCCCCAGTCTTTTTATTTTTTATTTTGAAACAGGGTCTCACTAAGTTGCTGAGTCTGGCCTTCAATTACGATCCTCATGCCTCAGCCTCCCCAATAGCCTGTTACATTCTTTTATGTCTTTCTTTTGTTGTTGTTATTATTGTTATTTTTTAGATATACATGACAGTAGAGTGTATTTTACACTCTACTGTATATTATTATACACACATGGGGCATAACTTCCCATTCTTGCAGTGGTATATGATATGGAGTTACACTGGTCATATATGAACATAGGAAAGTTATGCCTGAATTATTCTATGGTCTTTCCTATTCCCATCCCCCCTCCTTTCTCTTCATTTCCTGTTGTCCAATCCAATGAACTTCTATTCTCCCATCCAAACCCCTTATTTTGTGTTAGCATCCACATATCAGAAAGAACAATAGGCCTTTGGGTTGGCTTTATATCTTTTATTTTAACTTTTCAATTAGTTATTTAGAAAAAGCTTGCTGACCACCTCTTCATACCAGTAGCAAACATTTACCTAGTGTTTAAGACAGATATTCTCTTATATGTTCTATATTAATACACTGTAATAATTTTGCTTAAATAGTGTCAATCTATTAATATTCATGTCTAAAAACAACTGTAGAGGTACACTGTATACCAAAATACTTAGGTACTAGGAAATTTATTTTGATATTCTAGATTCCTATAATCTGACACAGACTAGGTCTTTATAACGTGTGATAGCCTCAGAAGAGATGTATGGTTACAATTCTACTCTTTGAAAAATTATTTTAGTAAAACTAAAACCCTCTCAGGAAGCTATTTCTAAATAAGCACTTTTAGGGCTGGGGTTGTGGAGTGCTTATCTAGCATGTGTGAGGCACTGGGTTCAATTCTCAGCACCACATAAAAAATAAATGAAATAAAGGCATTGTGTCCATCTATAACTAATAAAAATATCTTTTAAAAATAAGCACTTTTAATGTTATTGAACAAGTGATATATAAGCCAGCTAAGTAGGTAATCAATATGCAGATTTTCTTCTGGGATGCACAGTATTTTAATTCAAATTCAAAGTTAAAGTTTCTATTAATACATCTAGTATGATTCAGGCCACAGGGTTTATTTTTGAAATATCTTTGTATAGCCTGAGATGTATGTAAAAATTCATTATGACAACCCAGCTCACTCCTTAGGTTACTCAAGTATAAGCTTCCCATAACCTTCAAGAAATTAAGTCCTGAGTGGCTTCGGGTATCCTTGATTGTGAGATTAAGCTATAAATTCCCTTTGGAGAATTAAATGCCTGGACAGAATCTTAATCAGCCTGGACCTGCCAATTGGGATGTTCTTTGGAGATAGAGGTCAAGATGTTTAAAAAAAAAAAAAAAAGGTTAAATTGTCCACTAAGCATTCCAGCTAAAATGCTGATCACATTCCTTCTCCTTCTGCTCAGGCCGTGCAGGGAACAAAATCTGAGCCTCGGGTGGGAGAAAAAGTTTGAAACAGAATCAAGCTATTTTTAGTCCAACAATCAATGTGTGCTAAATGGATTGTGCATGGATCTTTATTCTTATGTTCCAAGAGGTAGAAATGACCCTGTTCAAAAGATAAGAAAGGGAAGGGAAGGGAGAGAGGGAGGGGGGGAAATAAATGCTCATGTATATGCTGAGTATGCACCGTACCCGTTCTATAGTTCAAAGGGCGGGCAGCCTCTTACTGTTCTTTATTCGTAAATGGTGAATGATAATTAATAAAAACTTAATCATGGGCTGGGGTTGTAGCTCAGTGGCAGAGTGCTTGCATAGCATGTGTGAGGCACTGGGTTCGATTCTCAGCACTGCATATAAATAAGTAAAATAAAAGTCCATTGACAACTAAAAAATATTAAAAATTAAAAAAAAAACTTAATGACCTTGAATAAAGTAAAGGGGCAGTGCAAGATTATTTAAAAACAGATTTTTTTTTTTTTAACCTGTGTCAGCTCCAGGGCTTCCCTTTCTACAGCATGTCCTGAGCAGCGCAGTCTCACTATTTCTAACTACAGCTTGACCCTTCCTGGCAGTTTTCCACTTAATTCTCCATTTGGCACTGGTTTAATGACTAGCTATCACACAGGAAGTTGATATAACTGTCATATCAGGCCAGAAGTCTATGGCCCCTTCTCATTGTCTAATGTAGAGATAAAACAGTCACAAACAATAATGATACTATTTTGAATCTATGTGCAAATCATATTCAATACCTGGATTTTGGGAATTTTTAAATATGCTTAAGTTTTTAAAGTTTTCCCCAAAAATATTTGGGATCATGAAGATGCAAGTCCTTATTACTGCCCTATAATAACCTCAAAATGCTAAAAAAATGTTTGAATGAAGATCAGAAGACATCATTTTGAGAACTATTAAAAAGCTGTTGTATTATGTCTCATTGACACCTATAATAACCAACTTTCCAAATAATTGGAAAAAGCATTTCCAATCCTTATTATTAGAGAAACTGAATGTGCATGCTCCTTATAATGATGCCTGCATTTTATGGCTGATCAATACTCACAGCTCTCTGGGTATATGGGATTACAGCAGGCAACGCGATGACTTCACAGATCTGCAGGATGTGTACCTCACCTTCCTCTAATGGAAACCTGAGTCTCCCCAGGGATGCTGTTTCCCTCACATCCCTCCCAAGTGCTGACCATTTTATTCCTGAAGTCCCCCTACCGCAGGAGCTGGAGGCAGGAGTGCTGCCCTTTTTACCCCATGTGGCTCTTCTCTGATATTCTCCCTCACTCTCCCTGAAACACTTGTGCTTTAACTCTCGTGGCATCAGATCATATCATCTGCTACCTAGCCTTGCTGCTCAACCAGGTCTTCAGTCCCACCAAACATCCACTCATTTCCCTGCATCATCTCCAGAACTTCTGGTCTTAATTCTGGGCAATCTCAATATGCACACTCCTGTATGGATCTTAGCTGTCCCTTGAGTTCCCAACTTGCTGCTACTGGGAGGCGGGATGACATTTAGGAGGTGGAGGCTTGTGGGAGGTTTTGGGACCTTGAGGGTGTGCCCTCACTGGGGGCTGTGAGACACTGTTCTCTTCCTCTTTCCTTCACTTAATATCCTGGCCATGAGGGAAGGGTTTTTGCTTCACTGTGCACTTCTGCTATGATGTGCTATGCCTCCCCCAGAGCCCTAAGAGCAATATGTCCACCTAGTCATGGACTAGAACCTTCAAAACTGTGAGCCAAAATAAACCTCCTCTCTGAAGTCAGAGGTAATCTCTCTGATGACTTCAGGTGTAAGTAACAGTGACAGAAAACTGGCACAATGCATATAGATGACCTCATTCCTGCAGTTCCTTTTCTTGACAGATCTTCTCTTACTAGTGTCTTTCCCGTGCAGAGACCTTAGTGACCCACTCTCCAGGTCGCAATAGCCCACTTCTCCTTTCAAGTCCCAACACCTCCCCAGCTTTCCTCTCAACTACGGATCTGTCCTCCCACTTCAGTGAGGTGACTGAGGCCAGTGGAAGATGACTTACAGACTCTCTTCTTCTACGTCTATGCGTGGACCAGCCTCTGTATCCACATATTCTGCTTTCCCAGACATTGCCATAGGTGAGATGTCCTTGCTGACCTCCAAAAGTAGTACCACCACTTTTTTTTTTTTTGATGGGGGAGGGTACTGGGGATTGAACCCAGACATGCTTTACCACACTGAGCCACATCCCCAGAGACCTCCCCACCTACTTTTTTTAAAATTTTGAGGCAGGGTATCACTAAGTTGCTTAGGGCCTCCATAAATTGCTGCAGCTGGCCTTAAACTGGCAATCTTCCTGCCTCATCCTCCAGACCAGATGAGATGGATTACAGGTGCGTGCATCACTCATCTGGCTAATCCCTTCACTTTTGTACCAGATTCCATACCTCTCCTTTGCCTAAGGAAATCAATTCCTCCACGCATTCTTCCCTTTTCCTGGTACAGCCTTAAAGTTTCCCTCTCAGTGGGTTGCTCCTATCAGCATTCACATATGCTGCTACTACTTCCCTCTTAAAACAGACAGAACAAGAACCAACTTGCCCTTGAGCCCATTCCATCTCCTGGCACCTCCTCATTTCTTTCATCCTCTTTACAAACACCAATGAAAACGTTGTTTCTATTCTGTTTCCAGTTCCTCACCTTTTATTTCCTTGAAGTCCACTCTCATCAGGCTTTTGTTCCCACCATCCTGGAGAAATTCTCTCACGGGTAACCAGTGACATGCTGCTAAATCAAGGTCAACTCCAGTTCCTCATCTTGTTCTCCCTGTGGGCAGCGGCTCTCTTGACTGGGCTGGCAGGAGCCAGTCTCTCTCCATCACTCTCTACCTCACTTACTATTGATTTTTAGTTCCTTTTGCTGGTTTCCCTTCTGGTCCCCCACCTCTTGATGTGAGGTGGCCCAGAGCTCAGTGCTTGGGCCCTTTCTCTTTTCTATCTATATCTCTCTCTTTAATGATCTCACCAATGCCATGACTTTAAATAGCATCTGTCTGCTGACAACTCCAAAATTTACAACTGTACCCCTCGGCCTCTCTCTGAATTCTAGGTCCTTCTCTCCCACTACCCATCCACATCTACACCTGAAGACCTAGTAGAAATTAAAAACTTTACATGCTCAAAACTGAGCTTCTGATTTTCCTCATAAAACTTGTTCTAGCTGAAGACTTCCCCACCTCAATTGATGATGATTCCATTTTTTAAGTTAGCCAAACTAAAAACCTTGGACTAGAGCTATTTTTTTTTCCTCCCTACCTCTGGTTCTGTCCATCCAACCCATTAGAAAATCATGCTGACTCTATTCTCAAAAGATGTTCAAAATATGACTCTTGTTCCCCACCTCCTCCTGTCCCTGTGGCCCAAATCACCATCTTCTCATATCACAGATGGGTCATCTGTGATAATTCCCACCTGTATCCTTGCCCCAACAGTCCTATCCCTCCTGTGCTCAACACCTTCTAGTAATCGTGCAAAGTAAAAACCAAACCCCTGTCAACAGTATGTAAGGCCCTGCAGGATCTGGCTTCCTATTTCCTCTTTTAATTCATCATGCCAGTGTGGTGTTGGTGAAGGGATAGGTGCATAGATCAATATAAAAGAACACAAAGTCCAGAAAAATACCCCCATAGACATGGCTAGTCCATCTTGACAAAGGTGCCAAGGCAATTCAACAGAGAAAAGGTAGTTTTTCAACTAATGGTTTCTGGAAAAATTGGACATACATATGCCCCCCCCCCCCACAAAATGAACTTTAATGTGAACCTCATACTTTATATAAAAATTAACCCTAAGTAGATCATAGATCTACATTTAATACTACAAGGCTTTAAATGAAAATTTAGGAGAAAATCTTCATGACTTGGAGATTGAGAAGGATTCTTAAATCTGACATCAATAGCACAACATGCAAGAAGCTTTTTGTTTTCAGTGCTGCATATTGAACCCAGGGACTTGGACATGCTAGGCAAGTGCTCTGCCACTGAACTACATCCCTAGCCCTCAAAATAAGTTTGTTTTGTTGTATACACTAGATTTAATCACAATGAAAAATTTTTTCTTTGTGTGCCAATATTGAAGGGTCTAGTGGAAGATCCTTAGGCTAGCTGGAGTTATACCCTCAGAAGGGACTATGGGACTCCAAGCTTTCTGGCTTCTTGTTAGGTAATATAATCTCTCCCTCTTGTAGGTGTTCCTGTCATCTGCCAGGAAGTCCTCACCGGAGCTGAGTGGTGCCAGTACCATGCCCTTGAGTCTCTAGAACTATAGTTAAAAAACTCTTTTATTTAAAAAGTAGCCTGCCTCTGTCATTTTGTTACAGTAATGAAGAACAGACTAACACACGGCAGGAGACGCTTTTAAAAAAATGAGAAGATAAGCTTCATACTGGGAGAAAAATATTTGCAAATCACATCTGACGAAAGACTTGTATCTAGAATATATAAAGAATTCTCAACATTTCCATAGGAAAAGAAACAACTAAATTAAAAATGGGCAAAAGCGGGGCTGGGATGTGGCTCAAGCGGTAGCGCGCTCGCCTGGCATGCGTGCGGCCCGGGTTGGATCCTCAGCACCACATACAAACAGTTTCGTTGTGTCTGCCGAAAACTAAAAAATAAATATTAAAAATTCTCTCTCTCTCTCTCTCTCTCTCTCTCTCACTTTCTCTCTCTCTCTCTCAATCATCATTAAAAAAAAAAAAAAGGGCAAAAGCCTGAACAGACACTTACCAAAGAGAATATGTAGAAAGCAAAGAAGCCCAAGAAATATTCAATATTATTATCCATTGTGAAAATGCAAATCGAAACCAATGAGATACCACTACATGCCTACCAGAGTAATAATAATTAGAAAATACTGACAATACTGAGTGTGTTGAAAAGGATGAAATCTGGGCAACAAAAACTCTCATGCAATGCTAGGGGGAGTACGAAATGGTACAGCCACGCTGGAAAAGCTAAACACACCTTACCATTATAACCTAGCGCAACCACTCTCTAAGTAGTTACCCTGGAAAAATGAACACTTATGCTCACTCAAAAACATAAATGTACATGAATGCGTACAGAAGTGCTACTTATCACCACAAAAATCTGAAAATAACCCACATGTCCCTCCATAGGTGAATCAATTAAACAAACACAGTGGAATGCTACCCGGCAGTTAAAGGACCGGACTTAATGGAGGCAACGATTTAAATGAATCTCAAGGGCATGATGCTGACAGGAAGGACCCATTTTCAAAAGATTACATACCAGAAGATGACATTTTTATGACATTCCCGAAAAGACAAAACTGTGGCGACAGGGAAGAGCTTGTAGGCTCTCAAAAGCATCTAAATGGCGTCTGGCTTCACCACAGGCACCGAAGATGTGGAATGAATGAATAAATGTAGGACTGCAAAGCTGAAGATCCAAAAAGATTAAAAACCCAAGATGAAGGTCTAAAGAGAAGCTCAACACTTAGGTCCAAGAGCTCAAATTCTCAAGGATTTCCACCAGGTGGAAAAACAGCCCATGATGTCATTTTTTTGTTTGTTTTGTTTTTCTTTTAAATCAGGCACATGTTTTAAAGAGACACTGCATGTCTGTCTGAAAACCAGGATGCTAAGGCATCCTGAAACCTGCCACATGGGGAAGCACTAATAATGGATCTAGATATGTTTAGTCTGAAAGAGAAATGACGAGACAGCTCTTTCCAAATATTTGAAATTGCTGAGCATGGCCTAAAATTGTCAAGTGAAATAGAAAACAACAACCACAACAAATATTCTCTGTAGTGCCAGAGGCTAGAAATATGGCCAGCTGGTGAGAAGTACAGAGACCAATTTTCCCTTAACAAAAAGAAGCAGTTTAATAATTAGTGCTGCCACACAACGGGACAGGCAGCCTTGGAAAGAAGGCAGAAGACAGGGAATGAACAGTAATTTATTTTATTATTTTTTAAATTTTTATTTACTGATTGATTGTGGTGCTGGTGATGAACCCAAGGCTTTCCACATGCCAGGCAAAACTCTACCACTGAGCTACAGCCCAAGTCCATGAACAGTGCATGAGCATGGTCATAGCACCGGTCTTCTCACCCAGGACTTTCAAGCTAGCATTGCCATCTACATGTTGTAAGTAAGGAAACTAAAGCTTAAAGAATACTACAGTTTAGGTAAGTGTCCCCCAACAACCCACATGGTAAATAAACTCTTGGTCTCCAGCTTGGTGCTCTTGGGAGGTAGTAGAGACTTTAAGGGGCCTAGTGGGACACCTTCCAGTCATTGGGGGCATGTCCTTGAAGGGGGTAGAAGAAAAGCGTAGCCCCTTAGTTTCCTACTGTTTTTGAGTCCCAGTCAAGAGGAAAGGTTCTGCTCTGCTATTCATTCACTACCATGATGTGCTGCCTTACTTGAAGCAACAGAGTCACTTGATCATGGACTATAATTTCCAAAACTGTGAGCCAAAATAAACTTTTTTGTTTTACAAGTTTTTCATCTCAGGTATTTGTCACAGTAATAGAATGCTGACTAACACAGAGAACAAATGTAACTTGCCCAATATCACATACTTGGCCACTGGTACAGCTAAAATTCATACAGGGATGGCTAACTTCTAAAACATGTTCTTTCAGTTTTGTTTAATTCAATTTGATTCAATAAAAATTATTTTTAAATTTTAATCTCTAATATCTGATTTTGGTTAGCCTTGATGTTGGGGATACCAAGGTAAATGATAGACAAAATATAGTCCCTTCTTTGAAAGGGGCTCACAGTTTCTCTTTGCCATAATTATGGAAGAGTCCGAATAACAAATACATAGCCATTTAGGGATGTTAAAGAAATATTATTGTTCTGGGAGAAGTATTTACTAAATAACCACTGCAGTTCCTTCCCACCCTAGGATTTTATGAATATGAGTTCCTTGTGGTAGAAGAGATATACTTTCAAAATGTTCATATAATGAATTTCTGGAAATTGGGTCACTGGCATATTATGAAATTTGATTTTTTTACTCCACTGAGAGAAAAATTGGACTTTCAAATGTGGTAAAAATCATATGGACTGGGGCTGGGGTTGTGGCTCAATGGTAGAGTACTCACCTAACACATATGAGGCACTGGGTTCAATCCTCAGCACCACATAAAAATGAATAAATAAAATAAAGGTATTATGTCCAACTACAACTAAAAAAAAATTTTTTTTAAATCATATGGAGTAAGGGGCTGGGGTTGTGGTATCATTTGCCTAGCATGTGTGAGGCACTGGGTTTGATCCTCAGCACCACATAAAAAGGGTCAATAAAATAAAGGTATAAAAAATGTTGCATCTGTTTAAAAAAAAACTTTAAAAAATCATATGGAGTAAGCATCTTTTAAAATATAAAAGTCATATCCCACTAAAATGGGATTACAAATTAAATTATTGTCAAGCCAAGCATGTAGTATATGCCTATAATTCTAGCTACTTGGGAGCATGAAGCAGAAGGATTACAAATTCAAGGCCAATGTGGGTGACTTAGACTTTACCTCAAAAAATGAAATGAAATAAAATGAAATAAAGGGCTAAGAAATATAGCTCAGTGTAGAGCATTTGTCTAATATGCAAGAAGACCTAAGTTCTTAGCCCAGTACTGCAAAAAAAAAAAAAAAAATTGCTCTTGTCTTGGTCTATTCTTGCTGCTAAAACAAAATACCTAAGGCTGGGTAATTTCTAAAGAACAGAAACTCATTTCTCACAGTACCTGAGGCCAGACATCTGAGGTCAAAGCACCAGAAGCTGTGGTGTCTCGGGAGGACCCAGTCTTGACTCCCAAGATGGTGCTTTATTGCTGCATCCTCTGGAAGGGAGGAATGCTGTGTCCTCACATGGCAGAAGGGCCAAAGAGCCTACCTAGTTCCCCACCTCTTTTATAAGTGCTAATCCCATTATGAGTGCACTCTTCTCATGATTTCATCACCTCTTAGTACTACTGCATCACTGATGAAGTTTCAACACGTGAATCTGAAGGAGACACAGTAAGACCACAGAAGCTATTGTGCTAATTCTCGATACATTCTTCAAGAATTTAATTAGTTTGAGCCAAGATTCAGAAGAGGCTGACGTGCTTTTGGCAGCTACCATGACAAGGCTAAGAGCGTATAGATCAGAGCCAGTTTTTTTTTGATTCTGGCTTGTCACTTAGTGCAAGTACATTGGACACATATCTAAATGTCTCTTGAATTCACATGTCCCATTTCCCATTTTAGTAAAATGGGATAATATGCTCAAACATAAGTATAGAATTCAGAACAGTGTCCAGTGCTCAACAAAGTTACTTTAAAGTACAGGCTGAATCTTACTTTTGACTTAATAAGTTTTTTGTTTATCTGTTTGTTGGTTGGTTTTTGCTCTGCCAGGGCTGAACAGAGGACCTCACACATGCTAGGCAAGCACTCCACCCCTGAGTTATACCCCTGGACCAATTATTCATTGTTTAACTCCAATCTGCTGCATTCCACCTAAGAGGTCTATCTATGTGACACACCAATTCTGTTTAGAAATACTGATCCAAATGCTTTGTTTGCTTTGTAAATATTACAGTAAATTCTGACAAACCTTACTAAGCAAGCAGTAGGTAATATTAAAGGTTTAATTATCCTACTATATGGTTTCATCAGTGTGGATTTTAGTTAAATTTGGTACAAAGAAATTGTTTAATTAACACTGTCCAAATAAACCTACTTCGGTTATCTCTCTTAGATCTAATACACTGAAGGTAGAAAAATGAAATCCAAACCTGTTTCAGTAACCTCTGTTTAGGAACTAGAGTAATCTATCGCTTTATGTTTTCACCTAAGTGTTGCTACTGAAGAGAACACAGGGATTTTCCCCCCACTGTCTATTACTGATTTTATAAAATTAACTTCTAACTTGTTTAAGATTAACTTCTAATTTGATTCTTTGATTTGGATATTTTTTTATTTATACTACCTATAATTTTAAATATTATTTACCTATAATTTTAAATATTGTCTACCATTAAAGACATGCTTATAGTAAGGCTGACAAAATGTCAAATGTCTTAAAAATTGAGAGGAATTATATGAAAATCTAAGTTAGTTTTTAACAGTTAAACATAGTCCTGAGGCCAAGGCAGAAAGAAAAGCATATTGTAATCCTACTGCCCAACCTGAACCACAATAGAAAGGATTTCCATGGTGGTAAATTCAGAGACATTTATCTAGTATTTCTTTAACCTAAGAACACAGATCTACATAATGAGTGATATCTTCATGGACTTTTATAGGGGTGTAGAAAATTATTAATGATAATAGCATATACTTATTATGGACTTACTCTATGCCAATATAACCTTAAAACAAATTTTACCAATATCAGGAATATAAAACTTTTAGCAGAACTGAGAAAACTGATTTCCTAATACTTAATTAGGCAGTTTTTCCATTTGACCTCTATACTTTCCTATAACTACTATATATGCAAGACAAATTGACCTGGGAATTACATACACATACACACATGCATATATGTGTAACGCTAACATACTGCACACAACTTCAGAAACTCACCTTTGCCAATACCAATGATCCTACTGAAAGAAAGAGATGAGCCCTTTAAGTAAATACACATGCTTTCATTAATTATTAAATTCACATAACATCTGTCAAGCTGATGATTTACTAAGCTTTGGTTGTCCTTACATATTTCTCACAGTCTATGATGCATAATTTTTCTAACTTATTGATGTCTCTTCCAATCACTATGTATCAGTGAGTACAAAAAATAAATTAAGTTGATCCTACAACAAAAACAAGTCTGAGATTTCAATTTAATATCAACCATCAAAAGTATGTTATGCACACTTATAATCTCAGCTGCGTGGGAGACTGAGTGAGGCAGCCAATTGCAAGTTCAAAGCCAGCCTCAGCAAAGGCGAGGTGCTAAGCAACTCAGTGAGACTCTGTCTCTAAATAAAATACAAAATAGGGCTGGAGATGGGGTTCAGTGGTTGAGAGCCCTGAGTTCAATCCCCAGTATGCCCCCAAAAGGTATGTTATGAGTTAACTAAAAATACATATAATTTATTTCTATTCTCCTTTTATAATACATGTTCTGCTCTAAATGCTAATAATAATGTTGTTAAGGGCATCAAAACAACAATAGGCCCTAGAGATACAGTAATGCCACTAGATTTCAGCCTGTCAGAACATCAACAAACACTTAGGAAACCAGGAAACTAACAAGTTTTTTATTTTTTTCTTTCAATTACCTGACAAATCTGAATGAATATATTCATAGCCTAAATTGCCTTGAGCTGCTTTAGATTAAAAAAAAAATGTATGTACCAAGCTATTCTCTTACTGCACACCAATTCCCCCAAATGCACAGAAACCTAAGTGTTGTCAAGGAATTCATTCAGGAGATCATGGTGCTCAGCAATTATCCAAATTGTGATCCTTCTGGTCCTCCCTTCTTCAGCTTTGGGCAGACCAAAAAGTCTGAATCAGTGGGTCTTAAAATGCTTCCACAGCATCACCTGGGAACTTGTTAGAAATGCATATTCTATTACAAAGATGTTCAATTAAGGAACCCAGTTGGTTGTGGACCTAGCAGCTGCACGTCAATAATTGCTGCATGGGTGTGGGGTTCTAAAAGACATCTGCACCTCTTCTACTGATTCCAGATGTGCATGCTGTCTGCATGTGTTGAAATTTCACACTGAGCCCCATTAATATGTACAATTAATACATGTTAATAAAAAGTAACCTAAATTGATGAAAATGGAGTGATAGAATATGAAGTTTCCCAAAATGGCCTTACGGGGTTTAATGGATAAAGCTGCATTTGGTTATTTCTGTCCCCATGCTATCCAGCACTAAAGAATGACCCTAGAAGTCTCAAAAGGATATGGTGTGTGATGTTGCCTTGCAAAGGATGATGAGGGTAGTTTGGTGGAGGCTCAGGGTCTGATGGAGATCCCCCAATCTAATTCATACTGGCTATCATTTGCTACCTTCCTTACAACCAGTAAAATGGATTGGGGTTCTGTATTACGAGACTCCATGGCCCTCAGAATACTCCCCTGGGATCTCATTCCCCAGTGAGGAGCATCTTGGGTTAACACTGCTGTCGTTTTCAGTTCACACTGCTGCAGAGGATTACAGCCCACCATTCTTCTCCACATTGTATTAAAACAGGCAATGAAGGGAGGAAGTGCTAAGGTCACTATATTTTTTAAACACACCTTGGCAAAACTGTCAAGGCCATTCCTAACCCATAAAATTTTTAATTCTTAAAAAACAATAAAAACGAGGAAATCTCGTCTCAGAGCAAGCTGCCATTTTGCTAAAAAGGCAGGAAAACTGCTAGCATCAGTATTACGTGCTTCTTGCTTAACACAGCTCCTTGGATGGAAGCAAAGGTTTTATTCATCTCTCAGGCAGAGAGCATTTTGTATTGTTTCTCTCTCCCACACAAGTATTGCAGGGTTTACTTGTTTACCTCCTTCAGATCCTGCACAACGGCCGTGAGCCTCTCATTTTCTGCTTGGACATTAGTGACCACAGCCCGGCTCTGTTTCAGTTCATTCTGCATCTCCAAGATCTTGCCCAGATAGTAAGCTTCCTTCGATGCAGACTCCTGCAGAAGCGTTTCCTCCCGAGTCTCTCCATCCTCAGCGACTTTACGATGGATGGAGAAGGACTGCCCAAATGCCTGTAGAGTATTTGGAAAGAAAAAAAGTGCATAATGAAATATACCACAGCACTCTTAAGCAGACATGGAAAATGCTTTGTTTGGCTTTGTGTATTTAAAAAAAAAAAAAAAAAAAGCTAGGCTGAAAGACCTCCAGAAGAAAAATAATAATAACTAATAAAAAACATAGGTAGCAATCTAATAGCTCTAATTGGTGCCTGAAATCCTTTTTGAATAATTCAAATCCTTTTGAGGAAAAAGGGTGCTGGAGATAAACCCAAAGCTTCCTGAATGTTAAGCACATGCTTTACCATGGAGCTAAAGCTTCAGTCCCTTCAAAATCCAATTTTGAGGAGAAAAGAAAAAAATTTAAACATCTTGCAAAAATAGCTATGTGTTAAAGAAAAATTGAAAAACATTACTGGCTGTTTTATGTTATTTTTGTTCAGACAGATTCTATTGAAAAACACTTCAGTGTTAATCAGTCCATTAACATTCGTGTTGTCACCTTTGTTCCAGAAAAATATCCCACAGCTAGGCACAGTGGTGCACACCTGTAACCCCAGCAGCTCCGGGAGGCTTAGGCAAGAGGATCACAAGTCCAAAGCCAGCCTCAATAATTTAGCAAGACCCTAAGAAATTTAGCGAGATCCTGTCTCAAAGAAGTAAAAAACAAAAAGGGGGCTGGGGTTGTGGCTCAGAGGTGGAGTGCTTGCCTAGCACGTTTGAGGCCCTGGGTTCAATCCTCAGCACCACATAAAAATAAACAAAAAATAAAACTATTGTGTCCAACTCAAAAATAAATATTATAAAAAAGGGGGGCTGGGGATGTGGCTCAGTGGTTAAGCTTCTAGGTTCAGACCCCAGTAACCCCCCTCAAAAAAATCCCACAAATATTTCCCAGAAAGAAAATAATAGCTTCACTAGCTTTCTAATACATTAGCCTAATGTCAGACCAATTATGAACAAGTGCCCTTCAAAGAGAAAATCATCAAACAACATTCAAATGGCCCAGTACCACAAAGACATTGAAATGTAATCTCTGTAAGAAAACATGTATCTATTTATTTGTGCAGAAAGAAATCTAGGAGAATAAACTAGAAACTAAACAAGTTGGTTGTCTCCAGGGGATAGTGGGAATGGGGTGAAAAGACTGGGGGAATGAAATGTACTGCAGGGAAGAAGGGGTGCAATGGATTCTCTGGTTATGCCTTCTCAAATAGTCTGACTCCTAGAATGACAGTAATGCTTCACATGCCTCACAAATATACATTAGAAATCAACCTCTATGTGCTGTGGAAACCCAAAATAGAACACAAATAGTATAAGGACAAACCCAACTGTATTATAACTGAATAACAAAGTCACACCAGAAGGTATATGGAATAAAAATCAAAGCTTAGCATTTTAGAAAATATTTTTACTATATACTATGAGGTTAAAGACAACATGGACACTGAGGGCAGTGGTGCACACCTGTAATCCCCGTAGCTCAAGAGACTGAGGTAGGAGGTTTGTGAGTTCAAAGCCAGCCTCAGCAATTTTGCAAGACCCTAAGCAACTCGGTGAGACCCTGTGTCTAAATAAAATATGAAAAGGGTTGGGGTTGTGGCATGTGGCTCAGTGGTAAAGTACCCCTGGGTTCAATCCCTGGTACCAAAAAAATAAATAAATAAACAAATATATTTTAAAATTTAAATTAAAAAAAGACAACATGGACTTCCTCAAAACACTATATAATCTAGCTGATGAAGTTGTTTCTCATAGAGATTATGAAAGCAATGTTTCTCATTGTTGGAGAAAGGAGCCGCAAATAAAGAAGGGAGAAATTGAGAAGAAAACCAGTGGTGGAGGAAGTTATCAGGATAAACATGATTTAATAGGTAAATAAATATTCATAGATAGGGAGAGAGAAAGGCTTCTCAAAGGTGTGCATATTCACACACACACACTTCCCAGCTCTGTCAGCTGTGGGGCCCAGAAGCAATGGCATGCCAGTAGAAATAAGCACACCCAGCACCCAGATTTTGTTCCTCAATATCAATCTCCAATAAAAAGAGAAAGGCTCTTTGGAAAAATTGGTCCTAGGGTTGGAGTACAATGAGCTTGGCATGTCTGTGATAGCCAAGAGTAATAAAATGCTTTTTAAAAAACAATGGGGAGGGCTGGGGTTGTGGCTCAGAGGTAGAACACTCACCTAGCATGCATGGGGCACTGGGTTCGATCCTCGGCATCATAGAAAATAAAGATATTGTGTCTACATATAATTTAAAATATACATATTTAAAAAAAACAATGGGGAGGGGCTGGGGTTGTGGCTTGTCTATCATGTGCAATGCTCTGGGTTCGATCTTCAGCACCACATAAAAACAAATAAATAAAATAAAGGTTTTGTGTCCATCTACAACTAAAAAAAATTTTTTTAAAAAACAAAAATAAAAACAATGAGGAGACTGGCATGGCATCACACACCTGGAATTCCCACAACTCAGGAAGAAGGTCAGGAAGATCACAAGTTCATGGCCAGTCTGGGCAACTTAGTTAAGACCCTCTCTCAAAAAATATAAAAGAACTGGAGTATAGCTCAATGATGGAGTGCTTGCCTAGCATGTGCAAGGCCCTGAGTTCAATCCCCAGGACCACATCTTGAGATGTGGTCTCACACTGGGTTGAGAGCCTACATCTTGGGAGCAAATTTTTACCACTCCCACATCAAATACAGCACTAATCGGTAGGGTATACAAAGAACTAAAAAAGCTAACCACCAAAAAGACAAATAGCCCAATCAATAAATGGGCCAAGGAACTGAACAGGCACCTCTCAGAAGATGATATACAGTCAATCAACAAATATATGAAAAAAATGTTCAATATCTCTAGCAATTAGGGAAATGCAAACCAAAACTATCTAAGATTTTATCTCACTTCAGTCAGAATGGCAGCCATTAAGAATACAAACAACAATAAATGTTGGCAAGGATGTGGGGGAAAGGACACACTCAAACATTGGTGGTGGGACTGCAAATTGGTGCAGCCAATATGGAAAGCAATATGGAGAATTCTTGGAAAACTAGAAATGAAACCACTATTTGACCCAGCTATCCCACTCCTTGGTCTATACCCAAAGGACTTAAAAACAGCATACTACAGGGACACAGCCATATCAATGTTTATAGCAGCACAATTCACAACAGCTAAACTGTGGAACCAAACTAGATGCTCTTCAGTAGATGAATGGATAAAAAAAAATGTGGTATATATACACAGTGGACTATTTTACTCAGCAATAAAAGAGAATAAAATCATGGCATTTGCAGGTAAATGGATGGAGCTGGAGAATATAATGCTACATGAAGTTTGCCAATCCCCCCAAAACAAAGGTTTTCTCTGATATAAGGAGGCTGATTCATAATAGGGTTGGGAGAGGGAACATGGAAGGATTAGACGAACTCTAGATAGGGCAAAGGGGTGGGAGGGGAAGAGAGGGAGCATGGGGGTAAAAAAATATGTTGGAATGAGATGGACATCATTACCCTAAGTATATATATGAAGACATGAATGGTGTGAATATACCTTGTATATAACCAGAAATATGAAAAATTGTGCTCTATATGTGTTATATGAATTGTAACGCATTCTACTGTCATATACAACAAATTAGAATAAAAACTAAATATATATATATAATATATACATATAAATAAATATATATATATATATATATATATATATATATATATATATAAATAAAATTATTTTATTGTTCAAATCATTCCAAATCCATATACATATATATATGGATTTGGAATGATTTGAACAATAAAATAATTATAATAATGCATTATAATCCACTGAAAAAACTAAAAATGCATGAGCACATATTGATATAATAACTGAATAAATGGTTATTATATCAATAGTTATTTCTTACAGTAGATTCTAATAATATGAAAGAAATGATAGAAATAAACTAAATCAGCATTTGGACAAACATCAAGTAATAACTAGTGTAGAAAAGAATCATTCAGGGGCTGAGGTTGTGGCTCAGTGGTAAAGCACTTGCCTAGCATGTGTGAGGCACTGAGTTCGATTCTCAGCACCACATACAAATAAACAAAATAAAGGTCCATCAACAACTAAAAAATATTTTAAAAAAAAAAGAATCATTCAAATAACCTAAAATTTGGGGGGAAAGTATTATGAGAAATAAGGTATTTGCAAAATCTTAAAGTATCTCCCCTCAAGATACTTACTAATTCCAAATGGGAAAATAATAACTTTAAAGTGAAAAAGAATTGGGAGACACCACCTTAACTAAGTGATCAAAAGTTAGATCAACTATGAGACATAGATGTCACATACCCACTAACGTATGTTAAGAAGCACAACATCACAACATCATTGTGTTTGGAGGTGATGTTTGTTCAGGGGTATTCCTGCCCAAAAGCATAAGCCAATTCTTACCATAAAACATCAGACAAACCCAAAGAGGGAGACATTCTACAAAACTGTTGGCCAGTACTCTTCAATATTATGATGGTTATAAAAAATGGAGAAAGACTCATCCAGATTAGACGAGAACAAGAAGACATGACGAAGTGCTGGATGGGGTGCTGGACTGTTTATTCTGAACCTGAAAACAGACGCTGCTAGAAACTATGGTCTATATACACAATGGAGTTTTACTGAGCCATAGAAGAACAAAATTAAGGCACTTGCTGGTAAATGGCTGGAACCAGAGAATATCATGCTAAGTGAAATAAGCTTGACTCAGAACAGCAAGGGTTCAATTTTTGTCTCATATACAGAAACTGGGGTGAGGGAGATTTTCAAAAGGCAGGAGTCTCACAAAAACAGGAGGGAGACCAACAGAGTAGAGAAAAGGGGATTGAGAGGAGAGGAAAAGGGAAGAGAATGGGAAATTACTGGGGAACAAAATCTATCATATGCTATGACCATGTACAAATATACTGCACTCTGTATTATAATTACGTAAACATGATTATATCATTAATAATAACTATATTATTAATATCATTAAAATGATTAATATAATTAATAATAATAACAGAAGGGAAATCAGTAGAGCACAGCAACAGATCAGGGAAAGGAAGAGGGGAGAGAAAGGGAAGGTACTGGGAAATAAGATTGATCAAATTATATTATACACATATATGAATAGACATAATGAATTCTACTATTATATATAATTATAATGCACTAATAAAAAAGGCACTGGTAGGATGGCTAATAAAATGTAGCAGGTTCTTTAGATTGGGTAATAATATTGTATCAGTGTCAGTCTCTGGTTTCCACAGTTGCAGCATGGTTATGTAAGATGGTAACACTTGGGGGAGCTGCATAAAGATTATGTGGAAATCTGTGTAGCATTTTAGCAACTGCTCTACATCTAAAGTTATTTCAAAATAAAAAGCTAGTATACACATGGTCTCTGCCCTACAGGACTTTGCAGATCTGATAAAATACTGGCACAGGGTTATGGAAGAATATCAAAGACATGAACACCAAAGAAGTGCTATATTCATTGAGAAGACTATGGTTTCATGATGTGCCACAATATCATTACATTTTGAAATTTAAAATGCTCCTGGATCATGCTGTAGTCTGTGAAAATACTAGACCAGAATTGGCCCATGAAACTCCATCTCACATTTGTTATACTGTTAATCTGAAGGCAAAAAAGATATGTGTTAATTACTGTAAGGGACATCTGATAATAGGAGATAGCATGATTTAGTGATTTTAAAGATAATCTGGGTCTTCTCTTAAATACTACTCATAGAAATACAACATTTAAAAATAATGCCCTGGGGAGGGATTATGGGAGTAGGAAAGATGGTGGAATGAGATGGACATCATTACCCCAGGTACATGTATGATTGCACAAACGGTGTCTCTATACCATGTACAACCAGAGAATTGAAATGCTGTGCTTCATTTGTGTACGATGAATTGAAATGCATTCTGCTGTCATGTACAACTAAGTAGAACAAATAATAATAATAATAATACCCTAAAAAAGCAAGGTCTTAGTAAGACTATATTTTGAATGTCAACAAAATCAAATATGGGTCCTAAGCACCGGCTAAGAGCAAAGTCTTCCAATATAGGTGTTCTCCTGTGCACAGAATACTCCTGGCGCTTGGCTTGTTCAACCTCTGGACAGAAATGAATTCCTGAGTAGTTAGATAATCATGTATGGTGATAAGCACATAAAATCATGAACAGATGAAAAATTGTATTTGGAGGTGATGTTTGTTCGGCTACTCAATTGTAATGAACAGACTCTGTGAGGTCAATTCTTAATTGATTATCCATTGAAATACCTCCAGAGCGAGGAAGGTTCTGGCAGCAACTATCCCCACAGTGGGCAGGCGAGTCTTTCTGCAGCCTCTTGCCCTGCTAAAGGATCCCTGACTCTGTAGTCAGGTATTGGTAAAATCTAACATTATCATGAACTGTGTGTCACGAGCCTCAGCTAGCTTCTTTTACACAACTATTTCCCCATTATGGGTACAAAAAACTTGAAACATCTGCCAAAGGGCCATTTTCTTTACGCTGCCTCAGTAAAATCTGTTGGCTTGGGCACTCTATAGCTCTTGGTTGAAACAACTCCCAACATCTTCATGGAAAGTAAATTTATTATTCCAACCTTAATGTAAAGTTTTCAAATACCTGTACTCTACATCGAGCACCAAAGGAGATAAAAAATATTTTTCTCAGATATAGACATTGAATGGGTTTTCAAAAAAGAATCAAGAATTAAAATTTCAAGTATAAAATTTTGATGAATATTTTATTTGTTGTTATTGTAGTCCAGAAACTTTAAACGAACATATGGGTTTCTGAAATTAGTCATTATTTTAATGAAGAACTTGGCCCTTCAATGGACCTGATTTGAAAAATGATCAAAGTGCAAAATGTAAACTAAGGACATGACTCGTGTTTTTTACTTGAAATAGCAAAATAATACCAATTCTGCACAGGCGAGAGATGCCCCATGATCCACATTTGCCAATGAGAGCTAACACTACTCAGAAACTATCTGCTTTTTTTAAAAAAGGGAGAGTGAGCCAGATGCAGTAGTGTACATCTATAATCCCAGATATTTGGGAGGCTGAGGCAGGAGGATCACAGGTTTGAGGCCAGCCTGGGCAACTTAGCAAAACCCTGCCTCAAAATAAAACAGAAAAGGATTGGAGATGTAGCTCAAAGTACAATGCTCCTGAGATTAATCCCCAGTACTGGAAAAAAACAAAAGAAAGAAAAAGAAAAAGAAAAGAAAGAAAGAAAAGAAAAAAAAAAAGTAAGGGTGAAGGAGGAAATACTCCTATTTTATCTAATTCCTAATTGCCAATGTCTGGAATCAGGCATGACAGTCACTGATATCTATCGTTCAGTCACTTATTAAAGTTGATATACCAGACCTGTCTGGCTCACCAGGCACCTCCTTCCTCCATCACCAATGGTCTCATCAATCTTTTTCATCAATCTTTTTCAAGGCTACTGAAGCTACAAAACCTGGCTTGAACCACAAAACCAGCTTCAATGTCCTTTTACAGGCAAACTGAAGTAGGCATGCTTCTAATTATTTTTTATTGAGACGGCAAATTCCTTTTAGGTACTACAATAATTTTGTGGGTATTTTGTTTTAAATCAATTGAGGCAAATTAATATTTCTAAACAGTTTTAGCATGTTCTACGACTTATCATAGTGTACGTAGTTATAATTGCACACTTCTTTTAATATATTCCATTGCAATGGACCAAAGTTGCTTTACTTATTAGCATTAAGTCCAATTAGCTATATAATAAGCACTTTTTTCTCCTTCTACTTATATGACTTCTTAATCCAAAGAAAAATGATATTTATGTCTTCATGCTCTGGATAACATATTAATTATGAAGTATAATTTTCATAACTATTTCTCTTCATAATATGAGAGGCAAATTTTCAATGAGAAAATTTAATAATATCACTTGAACTTCAGTAAGCATCCTTGCTTACAAAATGTTAATTCTTTCATCTTAAAAACTGGCAGAAAGTGTACTAGGTCACTCAAGGACATGAGACAAAATATTTTTAATTTGAAACTGCAAAATAATACTTACATTCATTCATTCATTCATTTATTCTTCACTCCACAGATTAACAGAGCACTATACTATACCAGGAACTGGTGGATACCAGTGTTCTAGGCATGGTTTACCACAGTGTTCTAGATAATCTCTCTCATCCAGAGCATGCATTCCAGTGAAACATAAACAAATAAATCAATAATAAGTGTGTGACATAATGATGGAAAAATTCTAAGGAAAAAAAATGAAAGGCAAGTCCAATGGAGCTTCCTAAAATGACCTATCTGTATTGTCCAATGTGGTCACTGTATCTATGTGTGCTCTTCAAGTACGGCTAGCAGAACCAAAGTACTGATTTTTAAGTTTTATACAATTTTAATAGTAACATGGCTAGTGGCTACTGTGTTAAAAAGTGCAGGGATTGAGGGTTACACAGGAGCAGAGAGAGGGAGCCTCGTTTAGAGACGGTGGTCAGGGAAGAGATTCCAACCAAGTCAAAGAATGACCTAGAACCGGCCTTTCCCCAGAGGAGCCAGCCTACATTTTAATGTTGCTAAGCAAGAATTATAGCAGTGTCATGTTGTCTCATTAAGACTGTCAGTGGCCAGGCATGGTGGTATACACCTGTAATCTCAGCAACTCAGGAGGCTGAGGGCAAAAGAATCTCAAGTTCAAGGCCAGTCCCAGCAACTTAGCAAGACCCTGTCTCAAAATAAAATTTAAAAGGCTGGGGATCCGTAGCTCAGTGTAGAGTGCTCCTTGGTTCAGTTCCCAGCAAAAATTACTATCAGTGGCAGTTCATGAAAAGCTTTCCAATAGCACTTCACGATCTGAGTGTTCCAGCAAATATTTAGAAATGATTCAACTTGTAGGATTAAACTTGCCAACACTTTCCTTCTTACAAGTTCCAATGAGCTAGATCAACTTCCCCAATGAACCAGTTTACCTTCTGTGAATACACTACAAAAATAACTTGACCAATTATATTTCTGTTGCCTCAGCTGACAGGAAATAAATACCAATCATTAAAATACCTTTATGTTTTTGGTATAACTCTCTCCTGTTTTCTCTCTAATATTTTGAGTTTCATCGCATTTGTCCCATTATGTTGGCTTCTTTTATTTTAATCTACTTTGAACACTTTGGGAGTAGAAATGATGTGAGTTATAATCCTATCATGAGTTAAAATGTTTAATTACTGTCTATTTTTAATGAAGTCTTTTTTTAAAAAAGGTCCATGTTAAAGAAGTTTGAAAGTTTGAGGACTGAAAGCTCTTCCAAGGATTCATTCTCATTCCATGGAAAACACTGAATCCAAGGGATCTGATAAGGTACACCCCAAAAAATGGAAAGAATTTAGCTAAACTTATTACAACTGAGAAGTGTCTCCCAAACCACTATATTCCAGCAGCAGAGACTTAGAAGGTATGATCCAATTGGAAAAGACCACACTTTTGCTCAGGCAACCCAGAAATATCCAGTTAGTAGAAATTGGTTCCCATGCTCACAGAGTTTAAAAGTTATTAGGCAACATGAGGTTTCCCCAACAAAAACAAGCCAGGTCCTTGAAAGAGAAGATGCACTCCTAAGAGGCCAAAAAAAGTTAAGAGGATGAGCTTCTGAACTGTAGTAACTCTGCCCAACTTAGTAGCTGTGGCATTGGGCAAGTTACTCAACATTCTGCACCTCAGGATTCTCATCTGTAAAATGGGAATAATAATAGCTTCTATGTCATAGTTTAATTGTAAGGCTTAAAAGGGAAAATCTATGTTATCATTTGGAAGAGTTTTTGAGACAAAAATAGTAAGTGCTCAATAACTGTTCATGCTTTGAAATCAAGGGCATTTGGGTTTAAATCTGCCTCCTCTGAAATCCTTTTTTTTTGGTGCAGTATTCCATTTTAAACTCAGAGTGGCTTACCATTGAGCTACACCCCCAGTTCTTTTTATTTTATTTTGGAAGACAGGGTCTTGCCAAGTTGTTAAGACTGATCTGGATCTTGCAATCCTTCTGCCTAAGCCTCCACAGTTGCTGAAATCACAGACATGTGCCACCACACCTGGCCTTCTCTGGAATTTTTGGCAACAAATTTAATTTCTATTTCAGTCATTTTATGTATAAAATAAGAATAGTAACATTTATCTAAAAGGTAAGACTATACTAGTTTAGCTAGGTGTAATGGCATGGGCCTTGGGAGGCTGACATAAAAGGATCACTTGAGCCTATTAAATTCAGGACAGCCTGAGCAACACAGCAAAACCATCTCTTAAAGTTAAAAAAAAAAAAAAAAGCTAGGCCTTGGGGATATTTGATAAGAGGTACAAAACTCATAGCAAATGCCTCTGCACAGTAAACGCCTAGTAAGTGTTAGCCCCCATCCTCTTCTTTCCTGCCCTTAGTAAGTCTCAGACCTGACCCTGGCAGGCCACTTCCTCCCTTGGTGTTAAGCTTCTGCTTGGACTTGTGCAAGACATACATGGGAAACATTGAACCTCTTACTACAAGGGGACCTCTGATCTATCTTTCTTCTCATGAAGCGACCAAATATGTAAAAAGACTAGGAGTAATTTCTTAAGGCATAGGCTTAAAGGACTTTTGATTGCTGACTTTTGATTCCTAGTTTTGCATTCTGCAAACCATTTTTCAATTACCATAAAACTGAAATATATGCATTTAACTTGAGATTATGTTTTTTAAAAAAAACAATATATGACATATTATCAACTGACTTAATCATCACGCTATGTGGCTACAGAACATTATTCTAATAAATAACATATCATATTTTCTATACTTCCTACATGCTCTACCATAATCTGGTTTAATGACCCTGATTTTTCTCAGTGTAACACCTAACAACAGCCTCCTATTCAAATATTCATCTACTTAAAGCCTGAGTTTTTTTTCTATACTCAATGGCTTATAATTGGCACCTCTGTCTTGCCTAACAACCTCCCTTTTAACGTGATTTTTCTAAATGTTGTTGTTATATGTTAAATACACATAAAAGAAAATTTGTAATAAAACATAAGCACAAAAATAGAACAAAAATGAATTTCTGTAATTTAAGAAATAGACCAAGACCCATCAGCTTCAAAAGCCTCTATGTACCCACCTCGGTCCTATCTTCTTCACTGTATCCCAACCCCTCCCCAAGAAGACACCATCCAAAATTTTGTACTTATCATTTTCTTTATAGTTGACCACATATGTATTTATCTGTAAATATTGTATAATGTTGTTTTTACAATTCATACAATGAAATCCTTCTATATGTATCCTTTTGCAATTTGCTTTTCTAATGCAAGCTTAAATTTCTACAATTCAGACATTTATTAGTTGTTCATTTTTACATTTATTAGTTTATACATTTATATATTTATACATTTATTAGTTGTTCATATGTGTAGTTCTTTTTCATTGTTATAGTCTCATACATAAATATATATTATTCTAATAATCCATTCCCTTGATAATGGATGACTGGATTATTTCAAGTTTTTTGCTGTTATAAACAATGTAGCTATGAACAACATTTTCATGCATGCCTCCTAGTAGGCTAGTATTTCTAGTATTTCTCAAAATATATTTGGGGAAGGAAGAGTTTTATTTCCAATCTTTGGCAGACTCACATTTTTTTGTAAAACACAATAAAAATAAGTTACTATAAGCCTACACATACCATGCGACTCTGCTGTTCCACTCTTAGGTATATAATTACCCAAGACAAATGAAAGCATATGACCACATAGAGATTTGTACAAAATGATTCGTAGCAGCTTTATTTGTAATAGTCCCAAACTGGAAACAACTCTGATTCCATCAATAGGTGATAAATGAGTGTATATCCATACAATGGAATAGTACTTGGCAATAAAAAGGTAATGAACTACTGATACATTCAACCACAAGGATGATTTGCAAAATAATTATGCTTAGTAAAAAAAGCCAACAAGAGTATATTCTCTAAAAATCCCATTTATAGGAAATTCTAGAGAATGTAAACTAATCTACAGTGACAGAAAGATCAGTGGTGGCTCTGAGAAGGAGGAAGAGATCAGGAGGTTGTAAAGGGTGTGGGGTGTCAAAAAGAAAAAATTACAAAGAGGTAAGCAATGTTTTAAAGAATGATGGATATGAGGGGAGGAGAGGGGAGGGGGGATAGTAGAGGATAGGAAAGGCAGCAGAATACAACAGACACTAGTATGGCAATATGTAAATCAATGGATGTGTAACTGATGTGATTCTGCAATCTGTATATGGGGTAAAAATGGGAGTTCATAACCCACTTGAATCTTGATATATCAAGAACTATGTAATGTTTTGAACAACCAACAATAAAAATTAAAAAAAAAAAAGAATGATGGATATGTTCATCACCTTGGTTATGGTAATGATTTCATGGGTGGATGCTTATGTCAAAACTTACCAAATTGCATATTTTACAAGCTGGGGATATAGCTCAGTGGTAGAGCATTTGCCTAGAATGTATGAGGCCATACATTGATTCCCAGAACTACATACACACAAAAAAGTATACTTTAAATATGTAGTTTATTATATGTTAATAACTAAAAAAAACACCATAAAATAGTAACTTACTAAAAAAATGAAAAAAATGGCAAAAGTCATGGTTTTTTATTAAATTTGACAAAATTATATATCAATAAACTTAAGAAAAAAAGAAAAAGATCATAAATCTGTACCATTATTCACCGCAAGTATGATTAATATAATCTGTACTTATCTTGATGCAGACCTGTAGGAAATAATTTCCAAGCCAGCAGTGGTCCCCAGTTACAATTGAGTAGCACTGTCCTAAGCTACATGAGCAACAGGGTCTCTAGTGGTGCTTCTCAGCCAATAATTATTTGGCTGTTAGAATTACCCAGGGAGCTTTGTCATTTTAACTTCATTTTTTTCCCTTTTTTGGGGGGGGCACACAGAAGTGTCTCTCTGTTCCCCAAGTTGGCCTTGAACTCACAATTGATCTTCCTGCCTTCACTTTCTTGAGTGGCTAGGATTACAAGTGCAGGCCACCATGCTTGGCTCAACTAGGGACCTTTGTAGAAAGTAAGACAGGCCTGGGAATGCAGCTCCATCATAGAGTATGTGATTAGCATGTGCAAGGCTCCATCCCCAGCACAGAGGGAGGAGAGGAGGGAGGGAGGGAAGGAAGAGGTTCCGTCTCCAAATGCTCTGTGGTAACTTATTTGGGATGGAGATTCCCAGTGTTCTTGGTTCAAGGATTGGCATGTCAAGTTTTTCACAGCATCCCTGGAACAAATATGTAATAATTCTGTTGAAATAGTCAGGGTCAAACAACTTACGTCTTTATATTCTAACAACACTGTTTGAAAAAGCTGTATAAAAATTTTGAAAGAAAAGTGATATTTTTATTTCATTCTTTTTATTTATTTTTTTGGCAGACACAACATCTTCATTTTATTTTTATGTGGTGCTGAGGATCGAACCCAGCACCCTGCGCATGCCAGGCGAGCGAGCTACTGCTTGAGCCACATCCCCAGCCCTTATTTCATTCTTAAATAACTACAATCATCTACTATTGCAACGTGTGCACCCGCACCGCACTCTACAGCTTCTCAAACCCTGGCATCGGATTGGACTCCACCGTCCTGGTTTTCTTTTCCACAGTGATTTTCTTTAGGCATCTGCTTTAATCATAGCAATCACTGAAAACCTTTTATGCTAGAAAAGACTGCCGCATGGACTAATTATTGAAACTGCACTGAACCGTCTTGAGCTAGTAGTTCACATAATGTCCAACAGACAGATGCCAAGTGTCACTGAGTTTGCTTGAATATAAAATATCCCACAGTCCTCTATGGTTTGCTGTGGTGCCCAGGACACTTGGAAACACAATTGGGAACCACAGGCCTGGCATAAGTCTCAGCTATGTTTTTCCTTGAAATCTTAATGTGGCACTGAAAATCACTGCTCTAAGCTTGGACCAGATGCTAAATGGCTGCACTGTGTCAGCATCAGTTCTTGACAAGGCTGCTGACTCCAATGCGCTATACTAATACATACTGCCATGAGCAGCACCAACAAGTCCCTCTTGCTACCTATCCTTACTGTTAGTGTGAAGACTAAAACTTTTGCCACCCTGAAATCTGTGAAATAGTTTCACCTGGCAGGTTTAATTTGCATTTCCCTATTAATAAAATTAAACATTTTCATACTTTTACTAACCATTCACTATTCTATTTCTGTAACTTCTATCCAAAGCTTCTGTCATTTTTTTCTCCAGAGAGCCTTTTTTTCTTCTTTTTCTTTTAAAATTGGTTTTATTTTTTTAAACACATGACAGCGGAATGCATCACAATTCTTATTACACATATAGAACAATTTTTCATACTTCTGCTTGAATATAAAGTATGTTGACACCAATTCATGTCTTCATACATATACTTTGGATGTCTATCACATTCCACCATCCTTGCTACTCCCCTGCCCCCTCCCTTCCCCTCCCTCCCCTCTGCCCTATCTAGAATTCATCTAATCCTCCCATGCTCCCCCTCCCTACCCCACTATGAGTCAGCCTCCTTATATCAGAGAAAACATTTGGCATTTGTTTTTTTGGAATTGTCTAACTTCACTTAGCATCATCTTCTCCAATGCCATCCATTTACCTGTAAATGCCATGATTTTATTCTCTTTTATTGCTGAGTAAAATTCCATTGTGTATATATGCCACATTTTTTTATCCATTCATCCACTGAAGGGCATCTAGGTTGGCTCCACAGTTTAGCTATTGTAAATTGTGCTGCTATAAACATTGATGTGGCTGTGTCCCTGTAGTATGCTGTTTTTAAGTCCTTTGGATACAGTCCGAGGAGAGGGATAGCTGGGTCAAATGGTGGTTCCATTCCCAGATTTCCAAGAAATCTCCATACTGCTTTCCATATCGGCTGTACCAATTTGCAGTCCCACCAGCATTGTATGAGTGTACCTTTTCCCCCACATCCTCTCCAACACTTATTGTTGTTTGTATTCTTAATATAGCTGCCATTCTGACTGGAGTGAGATGGTATCTTAGAGTAGTTTTGATTTGCATTTCTCTAATTGCTAGAGATGATGAACATTTTTTCATGTATTTGTTGATTGATTGAATATCCTTTTCTGTGAAGTGTCTGTTCATATCCTTGGCCCATTTATTGATTGGGTTATTTGTTTTTTTGGTGTTTAGCTTTTTGAGTTCTTTATATACCCTAGAGATTAGTCAGAGAGCCTTTTTTTTTCCTTTATTAATTTACCAGTTATACATATGACAAATACCTTCCCCAGTCTTATTTATTTTTTTATTTATTGGTACTGCGGGGATTGAACCCAGAGGTGCTTTACTACATCCCCAGCCCTTTTTTATACTGTATTTAGAAACACTAAGTTTCTTAGGACCTCACTTAATTGCTGAGGTTGGCATTAAACTCACAATCCTCCTATCTCAGCCTCCAGAGTTGGGGGATTACAGGCAGGTGCAACCAGGCCCAGCTCTTTCCCCAGTCTTTTTTTTTTTAATATTATTTTTAGTTGTAGATGGACACAATACCTTTATTTTGTTTATTTATTCTTATGTGGTGCTGAGGATCCAACCCAGTGCCTCATACTTGCTAGGCAAGCGCTCTACCACTGAGCCACAACCCCAGCTCCTTCGCTCCCCCAGTCTTTATGGCTTGTTTCTCACTTGTTTGGCAATGCTTTTGATGAGATGAAGTCCTGTTTATAAAGGATGGGTTTCTGTTCCCCAGGTTTTCATCAGTTATGTATATGTATATATAAAACAAATATTTTCTGCCAGTTTGTGACCTCCTTCCTCCATCCCCACTCCTATTCTTTTAGTTGTGGCTTTTGATAATGTCCTTGCTTTTAAATTAGTCTAATGGCCAACCCTTTCTCCTATGGCTAGCACTATCTTTGTCTCATTTAAGAAATCCTCCCCTCCCCCCAAGTTCATAAATCTATTCTCCTTTATTTCCTGCCAAAAGTTTAAAAGTTTTGCCTTTTATATTTAAGTTCCTTAATCTACCTGAAATTGATTTCTGTGGATGGGATGAAGTACCGATCTATTTTAATTATTTTCTATATGAATAATCAATTTCCCTCGCACCATTTAATGCACTGCCCCTCCCTTCCCACTTATGTGGACTGCCAAGTCAGCCGTAAATCTTATTGACAGAGTGTGTCTGTTTCCAGGCTAGCCTGTAACGTCCCAGGGATGTGGATAAGGTACTGAGGTGAAGGACAGTTCCTATGAGAAGGAAGGGGAACATTATATCATCTACATCTTAGTCATTAAGTTAGTTATACTTTGAATTTTCTGCTTCAAACTGGATGCTGTTACTAAGGTAGCCTAAAGCCAATCTAATGACGAAAACAGTGGCTTTGTACAAAAGGAGCAAAGCCATACTGGTGCTGAATGTATCAAACCTTTTTTCATTATGTAAGTAATGTGTGTGTGTGTGTGTGTGTGTGTACATTTATATATGTGTGTGTGTATATATACACATATATAAGATTAATGAAAATGTAATACACAAATCAGCAAAAAAAAGAAAAAGAAAAAAAATTACCTCTTATAGCAATTTTCCTGCCCCACCCCCACAAATTTTGTAAGTTCAAGTTCTCCACATCTTTGCTTACCATTGCCCACTAGCCCTGGAGATCCTAAATATTTGTTCTTCCCCATGTTTGAGCCTCAAACTAGGATCTGGTGTTCTACCTGGTGAAGTTGTCTCAACTACAAAGGATTCCATGTGCCCAAGTGGAGAGCCTTCCACCCTTTCTCTCACTAAAACTTCCCCAGGTTCCTAATATTTTGTTGCTGGCAGTGTGATACATGTCAAAAATCTTGGGATCAAATATGTTGAAAACTACTGGTCCCATAATTATCTGTATATGTTCAGTGTCATTTCTGAGGGTTCACATCAACTTCTTTTGGTTGGGTTAGAAGCTGGTCTCTTACGACAACAGCCATGATCCAAATACAGAGACTTCGAGAATCAGCACAAGGAAAAATACGTGTGCTCAGCAAGAAATTCCAAGAGACTGCTTGCTTTGCAGAGTGTCAATCCAGAAACAAAACTGAACTGCATACATTTTCTGATTATTATAACCAGAAAGAAATTCACATGTCTAATAGATTCCGTCTTTTTTCAACAAATAAGTACTAAATATATAGGCAAACTTTTTTCCTGGGTCTTGTCCCATGAGTGTCTTTGTCTTTAAAATGTAGATAAGATGAAATTATTTAAGTCATCATAAGTTATATTCTAGGTATCCATGTATAAAAGTAGTAAGTAATAAGGTTCACATTCTCTTTCCCAATTAAAAATCAAACCTTTCCCCTAGTAAAAAGTAAAGGAATATTTTTTTTCCCTTATTTTCCTCCTTTGCCCTTTCTTTTTACCATTACTCTTTCTTCCAATGAACATTCATTAAGTGCCCTATGTATTTAAGTGCCAAATTGCTGGCTTCATTATAGTGTATGAAAAAAATCTGGAGGATTTATTTATATGCATGTTTTGTATAAAAGCAAGTCTATCCCTTTCAAAGACAACTTGTTAAGCCATTCATTCCATTCAACTCAAGAAAACAGAGTGAAATCAGCTGAGGCTGTGACCTCACTACAAGGCCCCACATAATAGGAATATCTCAGAGGAAATTATCCTAGCTCAGGGCTCAGAAAAGGAAAGCCTTGTTTCAGAAGAAAGAACCATAGAAAGGAGGCTTTCTTT
>NW_025999960.1:3821270-3996091 GCF_001458135.2 Marmota marmota marmota | reverse complement strand
AGTGGGGGGCGGGGGTGCTTGTTTCATACTAAACCAGAAAACAAAAACAACAACAACAAAAATGTGGTGTCTCTTTTGAAAGCCAAAGAAGAAAGTAATTAAGGACCCTTCCAGATCTTGAAATTATTAACAAAAAGCACTATTGACATGAAATTATCAATATGACCTAGAGTTTTCTTTGTTCCATATTTTTATGGGTGCTTTATAGTTGCACATAATGGTAGGATTTGTTGTTACACGTTCGTATACGCACGTGATATAGCTATATAATTTGGTCAATATCCTTCCCCAGTATTTCCCTTTCCCTCTCCTCCTCCCTTCCTGGTCCCCCTCCTCTCTTCCACTGATCACCCCTCGATTTTCATGAGATTCCCCATCACTACCACCCTTCTTTTCCTTTTTCTTCTCTAGCTTCTATATATGAGAGAAAACTTGCACAACGATTGGCCTTCTGAGTTTGGCTTATCTGCTTAACATGATGGCATCTACTTCCATCCATTTTCCTGCAAATGCCATAATTTCATTTTTCATTATGGCTGAATAAAAGCCCATTGTGCACATGTACCACATTTTATTCATCTGTCTGTTGACGGACACCTAAGCTGGTTCCAGAGTTTGGCTCCTGTAAATTGTGCTCCTAAAACATGGGTGTGCATGCATCACAATAGTAAGATGACTTTAATTCTTTAGGATAAATACCAAGGAGTGGTATAGCTGGGTCATATGGTGGTTCCATGCCTAGTCTTTTGAGGAATCTCCATACTGATTTCCATAGTACTTGTACTAATTGACAATCCCACCAACAGTGTAAAAGTGTTCCTTTTCTCCACATCCTCTCCAGCATTTACTATTATTTGTATTCTTCATGGCTGCCCTTCTAACTGGAGTGAGATGAAATCTTAGTTTTGATTTGCATTTCCCTAATTGCTAAAGATGTTTAAATTTTTTTTTCATATATTTGTTGGCTGTCTGTACTTCTTCTTTTGAGAAGAGTCAGTTTAGTTCATTTGCCCATTTATTAATTGGGGTATTTGTTTTTATGGTGTTAAGTTTTTAGGGTTCTTTATACATTCTGGATGTTAATTCTGTCAGAAAAGTAGGTTGCAAGGATTATCTTGACCATTCTGTAGCGTCTCTCATCACATTCTTGCTTGACTTTTTTGTGGTGCAGAAGCTTTAAAATTTGATGCCATTTCATTTATTAATTCCTAGTATTATTTCCTGATCTTTAGGGGTCCTATTGAGAAAGTCATTGCCTATGGCTATATATTGAAGTGTTGACCCTATGTTTTCTTCTAGGAGTTGCATAGTTTCTGGTCTAATTTCTAGGTCTTTGATCCACTTTTTTTTTTTTTTTTTTGGTACCGGGGATTGAACTCAGGGGCACTCAGCCACTGAGCCACTGACCCACATCCCCAGCCTATTTTGTATTTTATTTAGAAACAAGAGTTGTTTAGCATCTGGCTTTTGTTGAGGCTGGCTTTGAATTTGCATCCTCCTGCCTCAGTCTCCCAAGCCACTGCAATTACAGGTGTGTGCCAGCATGCCCAGCCTTTGATCCACTTTGAGTTAAATCTTTGTGCAGGGTAAGAGGGGTCTAGTTTCATTCTTCTACTTATGCATAACAAGTTTTCCCAGCACCATTAGTTAAAAAGGCTGTCTTTTCTCCAATGTGTATTTTTGGCAACTTTGTCAAGGATCAGATGACTGTAGATGTGTGGGTTTGTCGTTTTCTCTTCTGTTCCATTGGTCTATCTGTCTGTTTTTATGCTAATATCATGAAGCTTTTGTTACTATAACTCTGGAGTATAATTTGAAGTCAGGTATTGCTTTTTTGGCTTAGAACTGCTTTGGTTATTCTGGCTCTTTTATTCTTCCAAATGAATTTTAGTATTTTTTTTCCTAGTTCTGTGAGAATGTCATTGGTATTTTGATGGGGATTGCATTCAACTTGTATATTGGTAATAGTCACCTAGATTTTCTTAAAATTCATTCTACTTTCTATGTAGAATAGATAAAGTACCTATTATTAAGAAAAAAAATTCTTAAACATATTTTCTCTTTTGCTCTGTATTCAGGTACTTAACATTCTTCCTGGTTAACAAAATGAATTAAATATATGTTTTGAGTGCATCTTCTTGTCCTCATGTGATGTGATTTTTCCCTTGATTTTTAAAAACTGCCTGAGTCTAAAATGATTATTTGTCATAGCAGATAGTAATGTCTAATTCCGCATACAAGGCTCCGTAACCTGTCAGTGAGTAAGTGACAGAACCTGTAATCAGAGCCAGTGGCAGAATCTGCCTTTGGCTATACTATGCTGTCCTCAACCGAAATGCAGCAAGAAGCTAGAAATTAGGAACCTCTAATAGAAACATTCATGAGACAATATGAAACTTTTGTTCTGGACTTATGGAAAGTGAGAAAATTAAAAAGTAGTTTAAGCCGAGTAAGAAATGAGCTTGTTCAGACTAAACTGGAGCAAAAGTTATCCAGTTATCTCTGTCCTCATCCTCTATGGGGCAAGAAACTACGAATTGCTGACACAAAATCCACTCTTCTCACTCCCTTACTACAGAATGCTGATTCTGTTTGGGTGACAATGTTCCCAGATAGAAGGCTACTTCACCCCAACCTCCCTAGCTGCAAGGGGTATACAAGGACATGTGAGCAGAAGTTAAGGGGATGGAAGCCAGGGAACTGATTTAGTTGAGATAGATATAGATAGACAGATAGATAGATAATTTTTTTTCTTCTTTTCCCATTCTACTTTCTTAATGGACATGACCTGATGGCCCAAAACAATCTACAGTTTCAGTACAAAATACTAATGGTATTTTCCCAGATATAGAAAAAGCAATCCTAAAATTTGTATGGAACCACAAACAAACAAAACAAACAAACAAACAACAACAACAACAACAACAAAAAAAAACCCTGAATAGTCAAAGCACCTTGAGAAAGGACAAAGCCAAAGGCATCACACTCTCTGATTTCAAACTATATGGCAAAGGCATAGTAAACAAAAAACTATGGACGTGGCATAAAAGCAGATACAAAGACCAATACCAATGGAACAAAATAGAGAGCCCAGAAAAAAAAAAAAAAACCCACACTGGTCAACAATCTTTGACAGGGTACCAAGAATACACAGTGGGAAGAGACTCATCTCTTAAATAAACAGTGTTGGGAAAACTGGATATCCACATGCAGAAGAATGGGACTCTTGCCTTATAGCTACATAAAAGCTAAAATGGATCAACCATAAGAAGAAACAATAGGAGAAAAGCTCCTTCACATTGGCCTTGGCAATGAGTTTTTGAACATGACACAAAAAGCACAGGCAACCAAAGCAGAACTAAACAAGAAGGGCTATGTCAAATTTAAAATTTTTGTGTAGCAAAGGAAACAATCGACAACATGGAAAGGCATCCTATGAAATGGTTAAAAATATCTGCAAACTATTTATCTGATAAACTGTTAATAACAAAAACAGAGAGCCCTGGGTGCAGCTCAGTGATACAGCTCCTGCTTAGCATGTATAAGGCATCATAATCAATCCCCAGCAGCACATAAGAAAAAAAATTGTTAGGATGTGGTTGTGGCCCAACATAAGATCCAGGTGGGCTTGAGGAGAACACGTGCTCTGCTCCTGTTGAATGACATGCTGGGTGTGTGTCTCTTAGGTCCATTGGTTTACAGTGTTTCTCAAGTCTTTTTGTTTCCTCATTGATTTTATGTCTATGTGATCTACCCAAGGGTGAAACTGGGGTGTTGAAGTACCCTGCTAATATTGTATTGCTGCCTGTTGTCCCCCTTGGTTGTGTTAATATTTGCTTTATGCATTGAGGTGCTCCGGAGCTTTGTGTGTGTGTGTATTGTATTTATAATTGTTATTTCCTCTTGATGTGACCTCATTATTACTGTACATAGTGACTTCTGTGTCTTGTGAAAGACACTGACTGAAAGTCTTTATGGTCTGATGTAACAAAAGTCACCCTGCTCTCTGTTGGTTACCAGTGGCATGGAATGTCTCTTTCCACCCCTTCACTTTCAGTCTATTTGTTTTCTTAAGGCTAAAGTGAGTTTTCTCTCAGCCACAAATTATTGGATCTTGTTTTTTCCTTCATTTGGCCAATTTTTGCTTTTGATTGGGGATTTAAAGTAATTATTGATAATTATGGACTTACTGTCTTAATTTTGTTGTATGTTTTGGGTATTTGTTGGAAGTATTTTCTTTGTGGTTACCATGGGTCTTACATAAAACATTTCAGTTATAACATTCTATTTTAAGCGGATTACTTCAATCATCTACAAATACTATATGTTACTTCTACCTTATTACACAACCGATGTCAGGCTTCATAACGTTTTATATTGTGTATCCATTAACAAATTATTGTAGCTATAATTATTTTTAAAGATTATGCCTTCTAACTTTTATGCTAGAGTTGAAATAAACTTTTATTGTCCACTTACCCATGGCTGGTCTGCCAGATATTATTCATGGACCACACATTTCTCTTTGATTGTGCCTTAGGCCTCACCACATCTCTGATCTGCCATTATAGTGAATATTGACAAGGCTTGGATAGGGAATGGGGGGGGAAAGGAAGGCAAGAAGAAAAAGAGAAAGAGAATATGTAGTGGACTGGTCAATGGGAGAGTGAGGCTCAAGAGGTGGTAAGACTATCTGCTTTGTACATTATTTGGTAATCTTTTTAACCAGAGAATCTAAGTATCTTTTTTAGTCCATGTCAAAATGGCTTTGTAAATCATTCACTATACCCTAAAACTCATGGTGCTCTTCCTCGGGGTTATTCCTCCTTAAAGGTACTTTCTAGGTTCTAACTCCATATCCTCAACAAGCTGATTTTGCATCCATGATTGAATTTCCTAAGGTAAAACTGTGAACCTAAGGATGAAGTTTTCCTATCAGGCTCCATGAGGAAATAAACACGATAAACTTGAAAATATTTTTATTTAACCTTCGTTAAATTTAAAGAAAGAACACATGGGTGATGAAAGTGCTTAGTGAGAGAGTTCAAGAAAACTTTGAAACAGGTAATTTAATAACTGAGGGTGTTGGGTCCATATTATGTCACGTCACCAAGTACTTTTTTCGTCATCTTGGGAGCACAGTGAACAAAGAACACATAGATGACAGACACACCCATCTGCTTTAGGTGTCTATGTGTACACGCTATCTCTTGTCAGACTAATAGGCAGATTTCTTTTTTTCATTGGTTCTTTTTAGTTACACATGACAGTAGAATTCATTTTGATATAGTTATACAAGCACTGTATATACCTTATTCTAATTAGGTCCCCATTCTTATGGATGTACATGATGGTGGGATTCACTATGGTGTGTTCATATATGTATGTAGGAAAATTATTTCAGATTCATTATACTTTCCTTTTCCTACACCCCTCTTCCCTTCTTTCCCCTTTGTCTAAACTACTGAATACCTATTCTTCCCCTCTCCACCCTTATTGTGGGTTAGCTTCCACAAATCAGCACTTTCTGCTTTCAGGGACTGGCTTTTTTCACTTAGCATGATAGTCTCCAGATCCATCCATTTCCTGTCATATAGTAATGTCATATAGTCATTCTTCTTTAAGGTTGAGTAATACTCCATTGTACATTTATACCACATTTTCTTTATCAGTTCATCTGTTGAAGGCACTTAGGTTGGTTCTACAGCTTAGCTACTGTGAATTCAGCTGCAATAAACATTAATGGGGCTGCATCACTGTAGTATGTTGATTTTAAGTTGGTTATAAGCCAAGGAGTGGGATAACTGGGTCAAATGGTGGTTCCATTCCAAGTTTTCTCAGGAATCTCCATACTGCTTTCCATAGTAGTTGCACCAATTGCAGTCCCACCAGCAATGTATGGGTAAACCTTCTTCCCCACATCCTCACCAATATTTATTCTTGTATTCTTGATAACTGCCATTCTGACTGAAGTGAGATGAAATTTCATTGAAGTTTTAACTTGCGTTTCTCTAATTGCTAAAGATGTTAGAGATTTGTTCATAAATTTATTGACCTTTCAGAACAGGCAGCTTTTAATTGTTTTAATGTCAGGGAAGCTCTCTGGCAGGCAACTTTATACCACAGAGGACTTAACCTATAACCTTAAGATTATGTATATTTGTTATAAAAAACTGAATTTCTTAGAACACAAATTATAAAAGATCTTTTTACACAAATTTTTAAACTATGTTTGACATAGAAAATTGATTTTCTCACTCACCTTGCTATAATTAATTCAATGTCTACAATTTTACTCATTTTATTATAATTAACCTCACCAATATGTAAACTAGAGAGTCTCATGCTTCTCAGGAAAAAATACCCAGATTCACTTAATAAGATATTTTACTCCTGGTTACATAGTGAAATAAAATAACATTTACAGCAGGTTCATTTCCAACACCGCAATGCCTAATGTCATTCTCTGCATACTTGGCAGGCTGTTTGCCCAGGTGAACAATATATTGTTCTAATAAGAACTGTTTGCCAAGCAGAGCAAACTGTTTGTCCTGATAAATTGATTTGCAAGAATTTCCCAAAGCAAACACTGAAGTTATTTATTAATTTACTGTCTTATCTTCCTGGGCAAGAACTTCCTGGAACAAAAAAAAGAAGTCCTGTCAATGCAAGTGGGCAGCTGAGTTCTATTATCTCCCGTTGCATGTGTTACTAACAAATGGCGAAGGAGAAAAAAATTGAATGAAATAGAGGAATTTTTAACCATAGAATTGTAGAGGTGGGTGATTAGGCTAAGCCCATAAATTCACCATAGAATTAACTGAGACCCAGATAGTCCAAATAGCCTGCCCAAATCCACACAGTAAGAGAGTAGACAATAAAACCCAGATATTTTGCCTCCTAATCCAATGCTTTACCCATCACATCACTCAGTTACTGCAACTAGTCCTTTAAACGTGGAAAAGTAGAGGTAAATGTATTACAACACCTATAAATGGCTTCCAGGACTTTGAGCATCCCCATAAATGTAATACAGATTTAAGCAAAGACACAACATTTGCAAAAATTGTCAACTCTTACAACTTACATACTTCATAATGAAAATCTTAAGAAATGAATGTAGTCTTATTCATTTTATGTCTATGGAAACCACAACTATATGCTTCTGCAAAAATGTCCATTCCATCATTTGTTCATCTGCATTCTAGACTTGAACACTATTAATCTAAACCCTCATGTAAACTGGTACTAGTAAAGAACTTTGGGAGCACTCCAATGTCACGACTGTCACCATTGAAACATTATATAAAGATCTGATGGTTTTTTGTTTTTTTATTACTCAATCATCTAGAAAAGGTAATATCTAGACAACACGTCTTATGTTTAGGTTGCTGAGACCGTGGAAAGATTTACAATATATCACATAGAGAAAAGTCTTCTGCTGTCCAAGGCTCTATGATTTAACATGGTAGACACTAGCTCCATGTGACCATTTAAATGCAAATTAAGAAAACAAAATTAAAAAATCAGCTTTTTGGTCACATTTTTATATTTTTACAGTAGAAATGTATGTGAACTTTCAGCAATTTTTAGGGGTATCTTGTATTTGGCCACTTTACTATTGAATATATATCACTCTAGTAAATGTGCAAGATTAAGTAAACAACCAAGCAAGGTTATATCAGTCAGGGTAATACATAACAAAGAACCACAAAATCTCAGTGTCTTAACACAACAAAGCTTCATTTGTTCCAATCTGTGTTCAAAGTCAATGTTTCTGGTCAGATGAGTTTCCCCTGGATACATCTCTGCTAAGCAGTGATTTGGAGAGACAGGCTCCTCTGAATTCACTCCACCAATGGAGGGAGAGTGGAGGAAGGGAGAGACAGTGTGTACATGGGAGCATTTTGGATTTTGTCAAATATTTGGGAACTAGGTCTGGAAATGTCACACATCATTCCTCCCCATAATCTATTGACCATAAATAGTCTTCTTGTCCCACAAAGATGTAAAGGGGAAGAGAAAGCTGTCTTCCCATAAGCCCAAGAAAATGAAATGGTGTGGTGAGCACAGAGTGCTCTCTCTGCCACAGAAATCAGGTAACATACAGATTCCGTCATGCAAATACCTGAGAACCTGTTTACAACAGGTCCCAAGTGGTAGATTGTATTATTGGTCAAAAATATTCAGTGTCCCTCACCTGGAAGGATTATACATCTCTATCATACCAATGCCAGGCTTGGCTGTTTGACCCCTCTCTGGCAGGGCTGCACATCCAGAGTGGCCATCTGACTCAGTTTATAAAATGTGGATGGTATGGGATGTGCCACTGTCAAGGAGAAGCCTTGAGAACCTTTGTACATTTCCATTTCTATTGCCCTCTGCTGAAAGACTAGCAAAGCTCAGAGAGGGGTTGCTCCTTTAGCATATGCCTTAGAATGACCATTACATGGGATAGTATCTTGGTTACTTATAATGATGAATGTCCAGAGATAAACTCTTGTTGTACGTCCCTGAAATTCTGACTTGTGCTTATTACTTTTCTATTCATAAAATACATTTTGTAAATTAAAGAAAATTTAGGTGTCAGAAATTTTGTACATAACAATGGAAATCAAGAAATCAAAAGCTGACAGAAAGCTAGACGTGGTGGTGCATGCCTATAATTTCAGCAGCTGGGGGAGGGGGACATGGGGGGAAGGGTCTCAAGTTCAAAGCCAGCCTCAGAAGAAGCAAGGTGCTAAGCAATCCAGTGAGATTCTGTCTTTAAATAAAATACAAAATAAGGCTGGGGATGTGTCTAAGTGGTCAAGTTCCATCCCCAGTACCCTGGCCCCCCAAAAAAGTTGACAGAAAATTTGTCCATAATTCGTCTACCTATTTCCAAAGTTTCAGGCAGAAAGAGTCCTATCATCCTTACTTTGCTTTTTTAAAGAGTCCAAATTCACTTGACGTTATTTGAAGCAAATTCTCATTAGATCTTAAATGAAGGGGAGAAAAAAACAATCATCAACCACATGACATTGTAGTTATAGTCAATTCCTAACTATTCAAGGAAGTACAATAGCCAGAAATCAGTGTAGGCTGGTAAGATGGCCCAGGCCTGTGATACCAGGGAGGCTGAGGCAGGAGCATTGTAAGTTCAAGGCCACCCTGCGGAACTTAGCAAGACCCTATTTCAAAATAAAAAATAAAAGAGCTGAGGATATAGCTCAGTGGTAGAGAGCCCATGTACCAGAGAGAAAGAGAGAGAGAGAGAGAGAGAGAGAGAGAGAGAGAGGGATTAGTGTAGCATTCAGTGTAGAAATTAGTATAGCACTCAAATCAATAAATGTTTTCTCCTTGCAAGGCACTGCATTAGAGATCATCAAAGATGATCAAATGCTTCACAGCACCAGAAAATGCTGGCTGTCTTCAGCAGTCCTGAGTATGAGTATCAATATTCCTATTTAAAAACTAATAGCAAAATGGCCAAAAGGCATGTAGAAACAGAGAAATAAAATAAGAAACATGAATTTTCTAACCCACTGGACAAATAAAGCTCTGTGAATAATATTCATCAAATTTTGTGATAAATCATAGCAATGCCTTCAACTCTCCACCATTTCCAACCCTCTGGTTTCCTCAAAACAATTTCTAAAACTTTAATGAATCAAAAAACTACGAATCTCTTCAGGTCAGTAAATTTTTATTGTGCACAGTAGCAGACAGTGGGAACTGCAGAGTCCCATCCTTGGAAGTGAATCATCTACTCAGGAGAGAAATTTACATATAAGAAAATACTGGAAAATTACAATCAAACCATGCATGGTGGTACATGCCTGTAGTCCCAGCTACTCAGGAAGCTGAGGCAGGAAGACTGCTTGAGCCCAGAAGTTCAAGGCCAGCCTGGACATCATAGCTAAATCTCTGTTTCTCTCTCTCTCTCTCTCTCTCTCTCTCTCTCTCTCTCTCTCTCTCTCTCACACACACACACACACACACACACACAGAGAGAGAGAAAGAGAAAAGAAAACTACAACAGAATATAGAATGCAATTGTGCCATCAAAAATCAAAATTTCATTCTTCCTGTAAAAGCAAAAGAACACATTAAGATACTTTTACCACCCACACTCTGAACTGGGTCTACAATGAGCAATTTCCTATTTTACACTGACATTCTTTAAATTCTCCTTTATTTGAATTGAAATAAATGTATGCACATCTAAACAAGCATACCCTGGTGGTTCTTCATTTCCATCAGCTAATTAAAAGCAGCTGCAACAATAATCTTGGTGAACAGAATGTACCTTGGAGCAATCACCACTACGATTCCACCAAACACCACAGTCTGGTCCAGACAGACCAGCAATTTACTTCTCCCCTGCGATTGGCTGCACCAGGATTTCTAGATCAAGTTGGGCTTTGGTAAATTGATGAGGTGAACATAGATACAAGGAGAAAAATCTAATCATGCTAAAATTACATAGGTCAGTGTTTTTCTCTATTAGAAGTAGAAGTAAATTCTAATTTTAAGCAACAGTTGTTAAGAAAACTTAATTATGTTTTTAAAGCCAGTGAGGGAGAAATGATATTTTCTGATACAATCATTAACTTAGCTAAATTTGAAAATGCACTTGAAATAGAATCCTTCACATACAGCATAAGATAACCAGCTGTCTTATTGCCATTTAGATGCATAAAATAAAGGGCTCCTGATGGTAACTTTTAATGATTTTAAATGTTAATCAGGAAAAGAATTGAGATTAAAAATAAATTATTTTCATTTTGTAGCCATAACTACTGTACACCCTGGCTTTAAATATAATAAATTGGCAAAATGTGGAATTCTCTATAAACACCTCTTTAATACTTTTAAGCATTGCTCCAAATGCCAAAAATATTCCTAAATTCATTTCTGGCTCTACTGTAAAAAGTAATATTCTAATTTCTGGGTAAAGATGGATTGAAAACACATTTTACTCTCTGAAACTCCTCTAAAGCTACAGTAAAAAAATTTTTATAAAAGTGTTTTTAATGCCCACAAGAGAATGCGATAGGAGACAATCTCTACAAACTGTTAAAAAAAAAAAAGCCAGATACAGATGGCCAAGGAGTGAATGATAATGCAGACCTGGGAAGCAAATTCTCCTTCATTAATAACACCATTGTAAAGAGATTAAATGAAATGTTACAAAACCAGTACAGAATAAATGCTTGCTTTTAACATTAATAAAGTATTTACAAAGGGCAATCTTTTGGAAGACAGCATAACATTTTGAATTAGGAAATAAGAACCAGGAATGAGAATATTGTGAGGAAAATCTAACCTGCTAAGGCCAGAGTGGACTAAAGGAAAATGAAAAGGCTCTATTTTCAACTCTTCAAGGGAACCATGTAATTCCTTAGGACAAGGGTAACTTGGCCTAGGAAATCTTTGTAGAGAGACTCAAGGAAGAGCATATTTAGAAATATGAAAAGATAAAGAAATTTTAATAATCTGACCCAGGAAATCCCAGAATAGAATGTGTACCAGGTGCCTATTTTGGGGCCTCTGTTCCCCATTAGATGAAAGGTTAAGTGCAGCTGAGATTCTTCAGAGGATGTTAGAGAAGAAGACATCCGTTTTGAAGAAGGAGGAAGAGAAGAACCAGGAAACTTGTCCTTGGCAAGTGACTTCAAGGTCCAGGCAGGAAGTCCTCTGGATTCTTTGAGAGAAGCACTGGAGCTGATGATAGGACCCTGAAATCTACATCTCGATTCAACTGACTTTGCCACTTCATAAGGGGAGTCTAGACTTGGGCTATGATTAAGTAGGGCTCTGCCTCTTTACCCAGTGTAAGGGCAAATCCTCTATTTCAAGTCCTCTTCAAGACTGGGTATGTGGCTCAGTGGTAGAGCACTAGCCTAGCATGAGTAGGGTCCTGGGTCCCAAGCTCAGCACCACAAAAGATATGGATTACTTCAGCCTAATATGCAATTGTCACAGAATTAAAAAAAAAAAACAGTAATATTATCACTATGAAAATTACATTGTTTATTCCCATAGTTTTTAGCAAAGTTAGCACCTTGGAAATCAAGAAAGTAGAAATTTAGATTCCTTTAACATTCAACCTATCACATCATTATATTTTAAACACTGGACAGCATAAATAGGAAGACAAACAACTTACCTCAAAATGTGTTTTATCTTATATTTTAAGAGGGGATCAATATTTTTCTGTCAGGTTCAACTTTAGCTAATATGGAATCATAACTGTACCAATAATACAAAGTGTCTACTGGAAATTGATCTGATCATTTATTTAAAATTTAAGTACATATTCTTGGAACTGCTTCAGGTAGGAATGGCATCCGGACTCTGGTGTAAACAGGCTTTTCCACAGAAGCTCTTGGTCAACTGAGGAGAGGCCTGCTATTTCTGCAGAGCCACGGGCTGTTACTTCACACAAAAACGCGTAGCAAGGTCTCTTCACTATGAGGAACAAGTCCTTTCAATGGATATTCTGATAGATTTATTTACATTTCAGTGGTCTTTAAAAAACTATAAAATACATCATGCTTTTTTCAGATAATATTTTAGATTCCAAAATGTGTCCTACTTCATATGGAAAAAAAGAGGCTGCCCTCTGTCAAAAGTTGAGAGCTTTTTGAACTAAGGAACAAACAGCTTCTTTTCCCTGAAATGAAGTGTGAATGCCCTTAATGAAAACGTAGTGCACAAGCCTCTCTCAACATAGCTGACCCCCTAGAAATGATTCCTGGCCTGTGGGGGCCAGGACAGCCTACAGCAGTAACAAAACAACTCCCTACATCAGCATGGGGGAGAGCTGACATTTTTCTCTCCTCAGTCAGCTGCCAGGTTTCTATACATATCTGGAGTCTGTTCAAAACCAACAAGTATAACCTGCCTGAGTTTTTAATATTGCTAAGTCATGAGATCCCTACTGCTGTGGTCCATCCACCAGGTAAGACATCCTGGAATAGAGACTCCAACTGGAACCAAAGCAAAGGTAATTGAATTCTAACCCAATCAAATTCCAAATTTAGTTCTATAAATCAGGGACTAATTTGCTGACCCAACAAACAGGTCAGTCCCCATAACTCTGATTCTGCCTGCCTGTCCTGTCCTTGAAACTGTAGCTTATGTCCCATCAAGAACTGTGGCCTCCTATTTTGTGTGTTCATCACTGAAGTGGTGCCGCAGCCCGGCTGGCTGGGCAAAATAAGCGGAGGGTGACGAATAACTTGTGTACTTGATACAGCAGGAGTGGAAGCCGTTTATTGCAGGACAGGAGCAGTATTTATACATTCCACACAGCTTATCTAATTAGCATAAACTAGATACATCAGTCAACCAATCAGGAATCTCCACACTTAATGGCTTGTTTTTGTTACTTCTCAAACCGCTCCCTCTGGCATTTTGCCAGGCACCATCCAGACTTGTTTACGAACTCTAACATTCCCCTGGCAAAATGCCAGGTGTTATTTTGACTTGTTTACAGACTCTAACAAAGTGGCAGCAGCCAGAATGAAGTTCAATCCCTTTGTGACTTCTGACCGAAGCAAGAACCATAAAAGACATTTCCACACACCTTCTCACATGCACAGGAAGATTATGTCTTCCTCTCTTTCCAAAGAGCTGAGAACAGAAGTACAATGGGCAACCGTGCCCATCTGAAAGGAGAGGGAAGTTCAGGTTGTACAAAGACACTATGAAGGTCAGCAGACTGGCAAAGTAGCTCAGGTTTACAGGAAGAGGGGTGTCTTGTGCTTTGAATAGGGTGCAGCAGGAAAAGGCTAATGAGGCTAATGGCACAACTGTCCCTGTGTGCACTCACCCCAGCAAGCAGGTTAGCACCAGACCAACACTGGACAAAGGCCTCAAGAAGATCCTGGAATGGAAAGCCAAATCTAGCCAAGTAGGAAAGGCAAAGGGCAGAGATAAGGAAGAAGCAACTAGAAGATGCAGTAATACGTTAATCTCATATATAATTTTCATTTAAAAAAAAAAACTGATAAAATGATATCTTTAGAAAGGGAAGAGTACTCAGGCCTATTTAGTTGCAACTGGCTGGCGTCAAGCACTGAAGTCAGATGGGGAGCACTTTTGACCAGGGTGTTTTATTTTAAATGCTCAAGCCCTGATCTCTTCATACTGTGCCCTTTCCTTGTATGGTGAGGATGATTTCTTGCTACTATGAACCAGAATTATTCTGGGTTCTGAGAGTTATACTGAATCTTAAGAAGGGAGTCCCATCCTCAAGCATTCTACTATCTAATTAAAGATATGACTAAATCTCATGAAATTACAGCTAGCCCAAGAAAAGTATCATTTAAGGAATGCAACTCTGTTTTGTTGATTCATACTTCCAGAAATAACTTCTGTTCTTTTCCCTCATCAGATTAAAAAAATAAAAGGAACAAAGCCCATCAACCACACAATCATACTAGCACAGGATCATAGAATGCAATTGGAATTTTCACTTAATATGCATTCTAAACACATGTGTAGCACTATTTTTAACAGATGGAAATAATTTCTTTAAGCTGATCTTTATGCTGTTTCCAAATTTTTCAACATTGTGAAGTTTTTGCAATCAATACTATTTTACATAGTAATACATAGTAATCTCTTTTCTATAATCATATATATGTTTTCTTTATCCTTGCTTCCTTTTCTTAAAAGTTAACTCCTCTCTCTCTCATCCTCACCCTTCAGAAAACCAGGGTTTAAAACAAGTATCTTTGAAATCTTTTCCTTTCCCTATAGAATGGGAAACCTATATACATGTTATTGTTCATCTCACAAAATTTGGATTATACTATACATACCATATATGGGCAACTTATTTCACTAAAAAAGTAAATAAAAACTTAAAAAATGAAAATTATATCATATTATATAAGTAAATGACATGGAATTATTATTTATTTTTGAGACAGAGTTTCACTGTGCTGCTGGCGATTAACTCCTGGATTCAAGCGATGCTCCCATGTCAGCCTCCCAGATAGCTGGGGCCATCAGCAAGTGCACCAAGCCCAGTTTTATGGCATGGATTTTATCCATTCATTCCTCTTCAGGTTTTTCTCATTATACAAAATGATCTTTGTATTCATAGACTTGAATCTTGGTAATTTTATTTCTTTAGGCTAGGTTCTAAAATTTGGGATTGATGACCTAACAATTACATGTAATTTTAGTTTTAAAATATTTGGCCAAATAGCTTTTCCAAAAGAAGTCACATTCCTTCCAGTAAATGAATGTACTCTTTTCTTAATTTTTTAGTACTGGGAATAATCACTTTTTCTGCTAACCTGAACCAGAAAATGGTATATTAATGTTACTTTAATATACATTTTTCTGACAAAAACTAAGGTTGTATATTTTTTCATGTTTGTTGGCCATTTAGATTTTCTCTTCTGTAAAGCCTAGTGCCATCTTTCGTCTTTTGTAAGATTTATTTCAGGAATGCTAAAAGGGTCTGTTTTCAGGAAATCTATATGAATACTTTGTTATATAAACAAAGGAAGAAAAGCAAATGAATTCCCACAATACATTTGGTAAAATTCAGCAGCTAGGCAAAAGAGGGAAAGCTTTACTAAAACTATTTAAATATGATAAAAACTGTTTACCAAAAGCAAACATCATACTAAATGATAATGCACCAAAATAATTTCCATTAAAATCAGAAAGGGCTAGTAGGGATATAGCTCAGTTGGTAGAGTGCTTCCCTCCCTCCTATGCACAAGGACATGGGTTCATCCCCAGCACGACAAAAAAATAAAAATACCAAAAAAAAAAAAATTAGAAACAAGACTGACAATATCTCCATCATTATTGAAAAAATATTAAATGTTTTAGAAGTTCTAAGAGTAAATAAAACAATCAGTAACAATATGATAAAAGAAATTATAAATATCTCCAAATTGTACATTATTTAGAAAATCCAAAACATGATATTTTAAAAACTGTAATTCTAACAGACTTTGTAAAGTGATGTAATGCCAGATAAAAGTTAGCAGATAACATACAACTGCCCAGTGACCTAGTAATGACACTTAGGTATTTACACACACAACAAAATGAAATCATGTCTACAAAAAGACTTGTATAAGAATGTTCTGCAGCATCTTTGCTCCTAATAAACACAAACAAAAAATGACCAGAACATTCATCAATAGGAAAATGCATAAAGCATGATACACTGGCACACTGGAGTACTCTCAACAATAAAAAGGAACAAAGTATTGAGATGAGCCCAATAACAGAATGAACTCAGAAAACTCATGTTGCTGAAAGAAGCCAAAAAGCACACACTGTGTGATTTGGGTTACATGAAATTCTAGAATAAACAATACTATCTGTGCAAACTCATATTTATGAAATGTCCAGAATAGGCAAATTCACTGGAATAAAAAGAAAATCCATGGTTGCCTGGGTTTAAGGTGAGGATGAGAACAGGAATAAACTCTCACTGGGCATTAGAGATCTTAGGAAAATGAGATATTCTCAATTTGATGTATAGTTTTGGTTGCAACACTGAACAAAATAAATAAAAATTATTTAACTCCTTAAGTATTATACACTTCTTAAGTATTAAAAGTGGGTTTTTTAAGATACATACGATAGACTTTAATAAAGTTTTTTTTTTTAAAGTTAAAGAAAAAACTGAAGGAACTACCCACCTTATTTGCTGCAATAACCTAAGGATGTCAAAGTTTGGTATGAGTTAAAAACACAGGAAAAAAGGAAGGAAAGGGAAAATAAAGAAAATTATTGAATGTCATCTCTAACTCTTTTTAAGATATCTTTTATTCAATCATTCATTCATTCACTAGACCTGCTAGAATGCTGGGGATAAAACAATAAGCAAGGCAAACATGATCAACCTCTTCTTACATTCATAAGAAGAAACAAATCCCAAAAATCAACTAAAAATGTTTGCACATATTAAATGCTATAAAAGTTCAAGTAAAATAATAACTTTTCTTTATAATAATAATAACCAGGTAAAAGTGAAATTTCCATTTTTCCATTACAAAAAAAAATCCTATAAAATATGAGGAGAGGAACACATCTTAGGTGAAGAACACTATAACACTCTTATTTTTAAAAACCAAAGAAGAAGATTTGAATAAATGTAAATACATTCCATGATGGTGAATCAGAAGATTTCATTCCATTTATATTCCCAGTGAGGTTTTGGAGCTAAATGATTTCATTTGTTAAAAAATAAAAATCTAGAAATAACCCAGAAAGCTATTTTAAAAACAATAAGAAGGCTTTACTATTTTAAAATTTCCATTAAAAGCCAGGCAGAGTGGTGCATTCTTGCAATCGCAGTGACTCAGGAGGCCAAGGCTAAACCACTACAAGTTCAAGGCCAGACTCAGCAACTTAGTGAGATCCTATTTTAAAATTAAAAACAAACAAACAAAAAAAACTTACAGGTCTTGGGATGTAGCTTAGTGGTAAAGTGCCCCTGGGTACAACCCCCAGTACCAAAATAATAATAATAATAATAATAATAATAATAATTAAAAAATTTCTGTTAAAGACAGTGCTTTCAAACATTACAACACTGGCCTGCAAATAGATCAGTGGAGCAAAACAGAAAATCTGGGAAAAGATTGAATATAAACAGAGCTAATGATTCATTTCATAGGGCAAGATAGTTAATAATGTTGACACAACTGGTCATCCCACTAGAAGAGAATAATCATTCTACTTTAATTGGAAAAAAACTTTAACTGGAAAATGGAATTTAAAACTTTAGAAGAAAGTTAGGAATATTTATATAATTGAGGGATTTGGTACACATTTTTGTATACAACAGAAAATGAACTTGTGTAGGCACCTTTGTGTAGGCATCTTACATTCTTATAAGAAAAAAGGTATATAAATAGAGAAAATAAGAAAAAACGGTACAGAAGGAAAAACTATTTTCAAAATAGACAAAGTAAAAATATTCACAAGTAGACAAAGAACTCCTATGAATTCATGGGGAAAACAATGAACTACCCAAAAGAAAAAATGTGATGATGCATTTTTATTTCTGCCATAAACAACGTTAAAATATGTTGACGATCATTATGTGGAAGGTGTTTTAGAATTCTGTGGGAAGAGGCAGACTAGTTTTTGATTTGTTCTGTTTTTTGTTTTCATCTGAAAATAATTTCTGGAAATCTAAATAAGAGCCTATTTGTGGGAAAAAAAAACAATTCCTAGAGATTCCATATTCCTTTAGAAGTTAACACTAGGTAAGCATGACTCTAAAAGTTCTTTTTTCTCTTTTTTTAGAAAAGGTTTCCCAGAAGCTAAGATAAACTGCAGTTCTCACGGACAGTGGAGAGGCAAGTGCCTTCCACACAGGCAGGGAGTATGGAGACAGCCAGTCGGGTAAGCAGGACGGAGCTTCCCCAAGTGGAAGTGAGTACCCAGCAGGTACCCAACTGAGGGTGGTCACCAGCTCTCTACCTAAGCAGAGAAGGACCCTGGCCAGCCAGCTGGGAGCTGGGGCGGGGGTGAATTAGGCATTTTGTACTATGGGTATTAGTTATGCTGTTGCCTGATAAGCTGGTGATGTTGGCTTAACAAGTCAACAAGGCCTACTCAAAGATGAGAAGGGGAAAAAAAAAAAAAAGATGAGAAGGAGAACGGAGGATGGCTTGGCCTACCTAGGGCCTGATATGGGGTGGGGATCAATACTGAGAATGTAAGTACCTTAAGAGAAAAGACTGGGGCTGGGGCTCAGCAGTAGCACACTTGCCTGGCATGTGTGAGGCACTGGGTTCGATTCTCAGCACTGTGTATAAATAAATAAAATAAAAGATTTACCAATAACTAAAAGAATGTTTTTAAAAAATTTTAAAAAAAGAGAGAAAAGACTTTGCCTCATTTAGCAGTGGATCCCCAACACTGGAACTGTGTGTGGCAGTGGTAAGCACATAGGAAATGAGGGCATGTGCGGTCTACCTGTCAGACCCTCCTGAGAATAACAGCAGTCATTCATAATATTCCCTGGAGGATGGAAGCCATCAGACTTTTCTATACAGGAACAAGATAAAAGAGGCCTGAGTCCTGGGAGTTCTTCACACCTTTAAAAGACCTAAAGTGTGGCAAGGACCAATGGCAGGTAGGGAGTGGAAGAGAAAGTAACTTCAGCAGGCTCTCCCGTAAGCCCCCAAGACAAAGCTCTGGACTCTGTTCTCTTATCGCCTTTTGTCTCAGAGGGTGATTTCCTCACCACTGAAGTGTCACGATCAGAGATTCAAGTGTGAATTTAGAAGTAAGGAGGCAGAATAGCTTGCTTATGAGTACATTTCCTTGCAAGACTCCAAGGTTTTTGACAGAAGGAACCTCCTCTTTCATTCCCTATAAACAGTACCTAGAATAAAACCAAACCACCCACCCCTTTCCCAAAACACCTAGCTGCTTGTTAACTCCAGTACCACATCACTAGCACCTACTCCCTCCTCTTTAGGTAATGGATCATTCTAGACTTCCACATATATAGGTAGATAAAAGCCAGCTGGCCATCTGTGCGTTGGTGCCCAGTCCTGGGTAGAAGCAAATATAAAAAGAAGAGAGAAAAAAAAAAAACACAGGAGAAAGGAAGGAAAATTCTGTCTTGCTGTCTAGTGCTCAAGCTATTTCAGGACTATAATTTTAAAAATATAAATAACAAATCACAAAAAGGGAAAGCACTCGTATTGCTATCTCAGTCATAGCAGGACCACAGCAGAAGCCTTACCATGCGCTCCAGATGGTGTGAACAAAAAGGGACCCGACTGAGGAACCACAGAAGGAGCAAGAATTGAAGGCTGCACATGCAGATCTTAAGGTACAACGGAAAGGAAAGCAACAAAATCTTGCTCAGCCGCCCAGCCCTGTATGTCACACTCCCTAAGGTCCTAGTTGATAATGTGAATACATTTTAAAAGCAGCAGTAAAAGGCTATTTCCAGTTCCCAGCATGTCCCCAACATGGAGCAGCTGTGGCTGCCTCTCTCTGGAACACTGCAGGCCACGCTGGCAGAGGGAGGCAGAATGACACATCAAACAGGTGCGTCTAAGGCTCCCACCTGAAAGAGACATATGTTGAGGCTGTTCACGCTCCACAGGGCCAAATAAGTTCAGCAGCCATGCCCGACTCCGACAGGGCTGCCACATACAGCTCTCCAAGGCAGAGGTCTTTGCCTTCTTGTCAATCTTAAAGGGAGATTTTTCATCATTTCATTATTTTAAGAATGAATCTGGGTAATTATATTTTTGATCTTATATTGGAAGGACAGGTCATTTAAACTCTGGATCTCAGTCTATTTGAAGTACTATGTAATTGGTCTGGATCAGGGTTTCCAACCCCAGAAGCATCACCACTTTGGTGTGGGGGCTCCCTGGGGCTCTGTAGGATGCTTAGCAGCATCCCTGGTCTCTACCCCTAGATGCCAGCAGCAGTTGTGACAACCACATGTCTCCAGACATTAACAAACATCTCCCTGGTTGAGAATCACTGAGCCAGATGATCTCTAGTGTCACTTGAAATCCTAAAATTCAGTGATCCACTAATCTCTGTTCAAACTGATAATACCCTTTGGGAAATTTTGCTCACACAATATTATGCCAGCCCAAGTAAGCAGTAACTCTAAAGTTCATTAGGGTGACGTTTTGTAAACAGGACTTCACCTGCTATAAATACAGATCCATCAGCCTTCTAATATGCTACCTACAATCCTACAACCTTTAAAGACTAAAGCACAATGTGAAGAAATGAGAAAACAGTACTCCTGTAGAAGGTGGGAGCCAGGTCCCTTTCTATCAGTAATGTTTCAGCTATGTCCCAAGAGGACCTTCTCCATAAGTGGTTTAGACATCTTTTATTTATTGAACTTATATCCTGCCCTATTCCAAGAAGCCCTGGAGGCAGCTCACAAAGAGGCATATAAAATAAAGTGGAGGTTAAATGGTAAAAATAGGTGGAAATAGATAAGGAAGAGAGAAAATAAATATTCCAACCCCTGAAAGTCAATACCATTTCTGTGATGAGCAGAAAACTTAGCTCAGGATTTTTCAGGACCTCTAAGGAAAAGCTGAAAATAAAATACACTTCTCTGTATACTTCACATTGTCAGAGAAGGGAAATTATTCTCTAGTGAAATAAGATTTTTCTTAGGACTGAACTCAGAAAGATGCTTGATGGGGAGACCTGTGTGTGGAACACAGATCAAAAGGACCCATATTCTATGGTTGCACAGTGAGAGGCCATTCTTGTATGAACCTTCAATATACTATAAAGGAATAGTTCAACAAATTTGGTGAAGGTATTTCTTTAGGACAGTAAAGCAACATGAGTGGCTTTTACAATGGAAGTTGTCCAGTGACCTTGGTGATCTCAGGATGACACGTCATTTGCAGGGACAGGGATGTAGCTCAGTGGTGAAGCATGTGCTTAGCACACACAAGGCCCTGGGTTTGGTCCCCAGTCCCCCACACATACCACACACACACCACACATACACACAAATATTATTTGTCAGTAGAAGTGGTTTTCTCTGTGGTTAACAAAGAAAACTTTTCTTCAGAGAGAACCTTCTAGAGAAGTCAAGTATATAAAACAGATCAAGGCAAAGTTGGACCTTTCCTTCCTTTTATTGTCTTCCCTCCCCAAAGGCCTCAAAGGCTTCTGTGGCAGAGTTCAGAAGCCATTAACCTAGAAAATAAACTTTGAAATACTTAGGATAGACTCAATAATACAATAAATATTCATTGTGCCAAGCATCAGAGTAAATAATATTTTATAGATTATTTTTCTTGAAAATAATTTTTTTCAGTTGAACATTTTATGAGAAAATCAACAGTTCCAGGTAAATCCCCATGAAAGCCTGGAAGGGAAAATAAATCATTAAGCCCAAATTCACTATGGAAATTAAAGTCCTGACTAGGAATCATATCCAGGGGCAAGGCTGTTCTATCTCCTCAGAGCAGATGGACACAAGTCAGAGTTTTTCTCAGAAATCTATTTTGGATCCATACAGGACTTGACTAAAAGTTTGGTTCATGTCCATAGTTTCTACATTGTTGAACATCTCAGGCAGTTTGGGTCTGAAGATTTTTCAGCACAAATATTGCCAGCGATGGACCACTGTTATGACTTGCTGGTTCCTATCAGTTTAATGTCAGGTAGCTGTTCTCACCTCAGTCTCAAAGACCCCAACAAACCTCCCATTCTCTTCCCTCAAAGACCAAGACAGAAGCACCCCTGAGCAGCCAGCTTCCACTCTTGCCCTGGACCCTCATGGGGCTTTGCTCCTCAGTCCTGAACTGAGACTCTTTAAGTGAAAGTTCATTTACCACATCTCACCCTGGGAGCAGACAAGGAACAGGAAACTGCACCAGAAAAAAGGGACCTCTGAACTCCTGGCTCTTCTACCACCTATTCCATTGAATTGTGCTTTTACAAAAATGGGAAGTAATACTCCATATATGTATGCTATGTCAAAAAACATTCTACCGGGCTAGGGATATAGCTCAGTTGGTACAGTGCTTGCCTCGCATGCACAAGGTCCTGGGTTCAATTCCCAGCACCAAAAAAAATTTAAAAAATTTTAAAAATCTACTGTTAGGCATAACTAAAAAGAATATATTTTTAAAAAAATTGTACTTCTATAAGAGGGACTTAGAGACCATTTTTGTTAAAGTACAGACTCTGTACTTGGGCCTGCGGATGTCCAATGGGTCATTAAAAGCAGGCTCAAGCGTGGCATCTCCGTCTTCACTTTTACCTATTTCCTTTATTAGTTTAAACTTTGGATCAGATTCCTGCTCAACTCTGCATGTGGGCATGTTAACCATTTAAGGAGTGTTCATCCGGAGCTGGTCATCCTCCCCCTTCAAGGCTGAAGACACCAAAAGAAGAATAGCTAAGGCAGATTTTTAGCAGACTGTCCACTGTCAGCTCTGACATCCTGTTCCAGACCCCTGGGGTGGAGCACAGAAGTCTTCAGTCATTGCCCACCTTCCAGGAATGGTGAGGCTTGCAGGCAGATCAACCCATGATGAAGCTGCCTCCCCTGAGAGCAATCATCCCCTTCCAGGATCACAGATCTGATGGGAAATTTCCTCTGAAGCAATGAAAATTACCCCCTGAGCAGTGGCTACTTCCTTGACCCCTGTAGACTGTGTGTGACCAGAACTGACATAATGATCAGCCAGACCACAGTCTGACCAAAACTGCTTAATTATGCAGATCTTTGCCCCAGCCCAAATTCTTCTTCTCTTCCAAGCTAAAACTCATGTCAGCATCCCCTCAAAAGACAGGGCTGAGACACTAGATCTCACTCATCTCTCCAACTGGCTATGCTGATTCAAGTTCCTTTCCTGCTTTTCACCATTATACTTTTTGTTTTTTGGAGTGAGTGGCTAGACCTGATTTGTTGGGACCCTCAGACCTGGGCCTCTGGCCTAGGACTCTGATAACACTTTCTCAGACTATTCCATGATAGAAACACATATGGGAAGCTCTCCTGAGGAACAGTAAGAAGTGAAGAAAGAGTTTTATAAGTAACTACAACTTGGAAAAGCTATGGTCATGCATTAGCGGGTAGATCTAAACACCATGATCTTCTTGTGTAATCAGCAGCATGAATAAACCATAGAATGCAATCTGATAAAACTGGCTTAATTAAAATAGAACTAAGTAATAGACGGCTGTCTGGTGTTTCTTATCTACATGTTAGAGAATGGCTACCAAAATTAATTTTTGTCTTATCAAAGTTAATACTGTGTCTTTCTTCTTTGTGATGTGTTAAAAAAAAAAATCAGCCTTCAAATAATAGCAACTAGCACTTACGGAGGATATGTTAGAAACCAGGCATTGTTTAAGGATGATATTCATGCTGTCTCCTTTTAACTTTTATGTTACCTTTTAAGGGCATTATTTCTCCCTTTTCAAAGAGGAGGAAACCAAATCACAAGGAAATAAAGTAACTTCCCCAGGTCGAAAAGCTTTGAGTGGTAGAGCTGGGGTTTGTCACAGGGAAGCCTGGCTCCAGAGTCTATGTTTTAACCAATAAGAAACAGTGCCTCTGGGTTTCCTTACTCATAGGAACTGGCAGTAGATAAATCCCTGTCAAGTAAGAATAACTTTAAGCATAAAATTGCTACATGCCCATTGAAATAGAAATAATGTTAAAGATCAAACAAAACACAAATATATGTGAATAACTACAGCAAAACCAAATCCTATAATCCATTCTCCAGTCCATCATAAATACTCCATTGCTTTTGCTATATCAGAATATTAACAATCATTTTACCTCCTTCCAGTGACAGAGAGATGCAGCTTTCCACACATTCATGGATTAGGGACTGGCTGAAATATCTGATTATTTTGTTACTGGGACAACCTCAACTTGACTGTGGAAAACAGAACATTTAGAGTTGATGATATGCAATCCACAGCTTCCTTTTGAATTGATGTAAAAAAAAAATTTATCATTTTCTTATTATAAAAGTAATACATGCTATGGTGAAAACATTTTTAATACAATCAAGGGTCTGTGATAAGCAATATACAATCAAGGGTCTGTGATAAGCAATACAAACAGTTTGGTTGACATCTTTTCCATTTTATTTCTATGCTGAGTGTAGTTACCAATTGGTCATTTAAAGATTATCAAGCAATATGATATGAATTTATTTCTATTTCTTATTTGATATTCCCAAAAGTCTATAAGGCAGGTACTGTTGTTGTCATTATTATTCTCAGTTTTGGTAACTGAGGCTTTAGTAGGGTCTAGAACTTGCCCCCAGTCAGGATGCAAACTAGGACCCAGGATTGCTGATCCTATAATCTCAGTAAGGCAGACATCCTTTCTTCAGTCTGTCTCAGGCTCTGTGCTTGGTAGAGATAACAACTGTTGCTAGTTTTATTTTCTCCAGGTTTCTCTCTTTTCTCATTTAAATACAGCTTCCCTAGCTTATTTGACCTCAAGGTTTCTTAGCCTCAGCACTATAGGAGGTAATTCTTTGTAGAGACCATCTGATGAAACCTCTGTTTAACAGCATCCCTGGCCTCCACCCACTAGAGGTCAGTAGTGCTTCCCTGTCATGACAATCTAAAATGTCTCTACACATTGCCAAATGTCTTGGGGGAGGGAGGGACAAAATAGCAATTTAATAAAAATCTCTTAACAGTGTTTGAAACCTCATAGTCATATTAACATAGTCCATTCATTGAGATGGGCCTTCATAATTCACAGAAACACCTCAACTAAGATCATCTACAACTTTCCATTTATGTAGAGCCCCTTCAGGGTTTCTGACCAGGTCCACATGTATGTATTTCTCTATAGTTTTGAGGTATCTTACAATGCTTTTTATTGTGCTGTTTTTTTGAACAGATGAGTCCTCACATATCTTCCCACCAGTCAAGTTGTAAATTAGTTTAAGGCAGGACTGAGGCGGTCTTATCATTAATCCAAATCTTTCTGACAAATTAATTTTTTAAAAAATATATTTTAGTTGTCAATGGACCTTTTTTTATTTATTCATTTATATATGGTGCTGAGACTCGAACCCAGTGTCTCACATGTGCTAAGCAAGCTCTACCACTGAGCTATGGCCCCAGCCCCCAACAAATGAACTTTTTACAGAACATCCACTCAAATACGTTCATATAAATCCAAACTTAAGTAAATGCTAGAGTCTCTTTTCAACATCTCTTCCAGTTGTTCTAGCGTTTCCTCTCATAATATTGCATTTAATCCTCATGAACCTAATTATCTTTGTTGCAATTCCTCTGAGCTCTAAAATAACTTCAGAGTCTCAAGGAATACTCTGTCCAACTTATGGTCCCTTCTAGATCTTTCCCAAGAGACTTCCCTTTGCTGCAGCAAAGGCAGGACCACATCAGCTAATTTCACCCCTAGAGCCCCAGATGTGCCATTTCACCCCACTGTCAGAACGCACAGTTGTTACAGAGCTCAATTAAAACAATTTTGACGGAGAACACAAATGCGACAATTGGCTCCTGTGACCTTCTAAAATCCATTTTAGAAGGTCTTGAATTTTCTCCCAATAGTCAGATTGTTTCCTAGAGTGTTAATGGATTCACTTTTGTCCTTTGAGATCCTTGAAGAACAATCTGTCTTTCTCTTTAACTATCAATGTGCTACTGAAAGGATTTCTGACCCTCACCACTAAGGAAAAGAAACAGAGGGCCAGGTCATATTTGGCTTTCTCTAATTATACTAATTGCCTTCGCAACAAACACAATGAAGTTCCATTTAACAGCTGAGAATTCTCCCAGTCCATTCACTTTCCTCTATTTGATGAGAATTTCTCAGTCTAAAACATTGACTAGATTGATGTTGATAAAAAAGAGAAAGAGACAAAGACAGATGCCGTGGTGGTAAACTTTCTTTAGTCTCAACTTTTGTACTATATATTCTGATCAATACCATTGGTAAACAAGATGAATTTCAGGATAATTAACAGAGGCTGCTACAACAGGCAAATCTGAAACTCTCAATGATTTAACATGTTTATTTCTCTCCGATAAACGTGAAAGTACCTCCTCCATTTCATAACTGTGCCATCTTGAATATACCACCTCCAAGTTCATTTCCACGGGAAGGAAAAGGAACAAAGCAAATGCACTGTTTCCTCTGCCTGGAAACGGCACTGGTGAAACTGTTCCCGGACCTCGACTCATGACTCTAACTCAGAAGAAGGGACGTAGGATTTATAAAGGGACACATGAGTATTTGATGATACTAATTTTTTAAAGTAAAAATATACAGAAAAAAAAGAAAAATATCATTTTGTCAACAACAGCTCTCTGTATAATTCTGTGATTATAGGTGACTTGATATTATTCTCTATATACTTTCTTATTGTTAAATTCTCTATAAGAAGTATTAATTTATAATAAAAATATTATTACATAAAGAATCTATATCATTAAGTTTCATACAGGATTATCTTCCCACCTCAGCTCCTGGTACATAATAAATCTTCAGTTACTGCAAGAAAGAATTAAAAGAGCCAGGAAGAATTAAACAACGTAATTTGTTACACTCATATTAAAATCTACTATAATGAAAATCAATCTCAATTTCTAGTTGCTTAGGTATAGTGCTAATAAAAAGCAGATAAAAATATCGCAACAATTCTCAAGACCCAAGACCCTTGCTACATAATTATACATTTGCAAGAAACATTCATGAAATTTCAGACTGCTCTTTCCAAATAAATACATTAAATTTAGAATTTAAAGCTATGACGTTTCAAATTTTTTCCTAATTTTTTTGAAGATCGGATTCTTGGGCTGGGGTGTAACTCAGTGGTAGAACACTTGCATAGCATGCACAAGGTCCTAGATTCAATCTCCAGCCCCACACACAAAAAAAAAGAAAGAAGGAAAGAAAGTTGGATTCTTAAAGAGCTTAGTCTAATTAAAAACCTTAATATTCTAGACCATGTTTTCTGCTTGGTTTATCTTCTCGGTCATTGTCCACAGGATTCTGAGAAGTTTTAGGAATATGCAGATGTACACACAAAGCCCAGCTTCATCTCCAATGCTGTGAAAGGGCCTGGACATCATGGAGCAAAGCCTGTGTTCCCCTGTGCCACGTGGACAGGGGCCAGAGACAGTGACTTCCTGGGGTATCCAGGTTGAATCAGATTTTATTTTTTAATTAAAGCGTTTCCATTTCCAAACAAGAAGTCAAAAAGCGAAGAAGGGTTAGAATTACAATAGCTAACACATATTGATCCCTTACCACTTGCAAAGCACTTTGCTAAACATATCATATTCTATCTCTCATTTATTCCTCAAAGTCAGATTCTGAAGAAAGACAATGTCCACTTTACAGATATGGAAATTAGTTCACATAGAGGATTTGACATCAAATATCATGAGTGGATCCCGTGCTCATAACTACTACCCCATGTCACTTATACATGTCAAATCATTTGGGGTACTGGAAAAACAACACCCTTCCCAAGACTGACAATGGGATATAAAGGAGGCAGAATAGTAGATTGGTGCTCAACATCTATCCCAACTTCTTCCTAATGATCTCCTTTTTTCCAGCATGAGCCAAATGTTTTTTAAACTTCTCTGCACCCAGACTTCTTGGCACCCAGGTTTCTGAGTGTGGTTTAGAGTCCACCAAGCAGACACAAAGCAGGAGTGAGAAACATGGCAGATTCTGCCATTGAGCATGGTCATAGAGGTACCTTCTTTCTCTAAAACAGTGCTGCCAGGGGTTATGATGTGTGTTCCCTCAGTTCATGGGTGTTGATGGGTACAGTAAGGACCAAGCGCTGACTGATGCACATCATAGCTGACCTGGAGTGGTTCTGGAACCAGCAATAGTATTCGCAGTGTCCTGATTATGGACACTATCCACAGACCACACACGTGGCTTTTTGCTACAGTAGTGGTAGTACAGTTCTAAACCTGGTAGCTTTAGACACCTGAGCAAAAATTCATGAAAAGACACAAGATCATTTTTAAAAAATACTTATCCAGGGGCTGGGGTAGTGGCTCAGTGGTAGAGCACTCGCCTGGTATGTGCGAGGCACTGGGTTCGATCCTCAGCACCACATAAAAATAAATAAATAAAATAAAGGTGTAAAAAAAATACTTATCCAGAGCCTTTTACTGACCAGGCACTATACAGTACAAGGAGATGGGATTACAGTGACAAAATATACTTGTTCCTGCACTTTAGGAGCTTACGACTTAGTTGAGGGAGCAGAAATTAACAAAGTAATTATAGAAATCCAATCTCTGATTATCTTTACACTCTGATTACTCTTAAAGTTCCACATGCTTTCATTTCACCCTGGGCAGTAGATACCATCAGGAATTTCTAGAATTCATAACTTATTGAACATTTAGTCCAGCTGATCAATTTTAACCTTCAAATGAAGGCAAGTTACAGTCAGGAATTCATATATCAAAGAAACCAGTAATGATGACAATGCAAAACGTCCAGGAAGACTCCTCTGGCCATGGCTACCATTCAACAATTACGGTAAGCAAAACTATTCCCTCCTAAAGATGAAGGGGGGAAAGGCAATCATGACATCAGTACTGAGGAAAATAATTAGTCATATTGACACACCGCTAATGGAGCGCAGGTCTCTGGCTGAATCGTATTGATGGCACTAATGTTCTTTCTAGGGTGAGCTCCCTTCATTTGTTCTCACAGTACGCCATCTCTCAGCTTGGAGGGGTTACTACTCAGCATTATGATGGGTAATGACTGGCAAAGGGTGTTTGCAGGCTCAGAGTTTTTACCCACTGGGGGGCTCAGAAGGTCATGTTAAAGACTGGATTTAGGGGAGTCTGAAGACATCATGACATCTAAATCTTTTTTTTATCTGATTATGGGCAGTAATAGATATTATTGTGTCATTACAGCTTCCAGACAGATGATATGGGTATTGTTTATAGAGCCAAACAGTTAACCTCGTCTGTAAAAATGCTTTTAAAAATGTTAGACAGTTATAAAGTTATACTGTAGTCTTAGCTGCAAATAAAAGCAAACTCAGAACCTAAATACAACTGAAATTTTACTTACTTTCATTTGTTTTAACTTTCTTTTATTCTGTAAATATTTTTTTATTTATATATGACAGCGGAATGCATTACACTTCTCATTACACATAAGAGCACAATTTTTCATATACAAAAAGAAAAACATGTAGATGAATATATGTGTGGATAAGATATCTGAAATTAAATACTACATAAATATGTTTCAACATTAACAGGAATCTCTAACTACCACAGTACTTTGTACATAATAAACCCTAAATTGTTGCATGAACAAATGACTCTGAAACACAAAATCAATGTCAAATGGCACCACTACTTCAAGATGATTCGGAATTCCATACCAAATTACAAAAGTTAAAAGTAATTTGAGTAAGCTTATGGTACCCAAACTTCATATGGAAACATTCTCTTTCTTCCTGATTTTCCATATTTTTTTTAATGAGGCACTTCTATTTTCAAGATAAACACTGCCTTTCCAAGAATGATTACTTTCATTTTAACAATATTTATTAAAATACTTCTAAAGTATACAACAAATTATCATAGTTATCTAAGATTTTTAAAAATAAGACATTTCATAACAATACGGGGAATTATAAAATCTTATCCAAAGGGCAGAGGAAGGCACACCAGGAGAGAGCCTCCTCACTGTGCGCTCCTCTCTGAGGGATTAGGCAAAGCTGCCTGGTAAAGGGGGGCTTGGTTCCAAAAGGGGATAATACCCAGAGTGAGCTAAGCCAGGATCTGGGACATGGCTGTGGGAGGGAGAGTAGCTACTATGTGTTGAATATGAGTATGGGCCAGACTACAGCACATGCTAAGTATGTGATAAATGCACGTTTTCTAAACTCATAACCAATGGACATTATTGTGGGTGAGCAATCTGAGGCCCAGGGAACAAAATACTTGCAGAGAGGGACACAACTAGGAATGGGAGAGTCTGGATTCGAACCTCTGGCTGTCAGGTCCAACCCATCCTAAACAAGGAGACTGTGTCCAAAGCAGGCGGATTTTTTTTTTTTTTTCTTCTGTAGGAGGATCCTACAGGCAGGATCCAAGCCAGAGACCCTGTCAAGGGGTGGGTTAAGTGGAGATTTTCACTTGGAGACACAAATGCCCAGTAATGCTGGAGGCACAGCAAATGCTGCAGCATGACAACTACAGATTCCCACATGCTGGTGAACCGATTCTCCCTGCAAACTCCTCGCCAAAGACAGGCTTTGTGGTTGGTGCTGTGCTGACTGATGAGGGACAACTCTGACTGGAGCTACACGGGATTAGGAGGACACGGTTATTGTACCTGATGCTACACAGATACCTTTAAGGGCTCCCAGGAGGTGCAGCATGTCTGTTTAACAGCTCCATACCACGACGCTCTCTAGAACTTTCCTCTTTTCCAGTCATATTTTGGTGTCATTTTGCCTAAACAGCAAATTGTGTCCCCCCTACGGTCCTACCAGGCTTCTCAAAAAAATGCACATCATTGCCTACACACCCTAGCAGCTGGACTATAATATGCCAGGAACTGGCACAAACTTGTGTGAGTCACACAAACTTGTGTGACAGAATGTGAACAACCTACAAATGGGTGCTGTTCTTCCATTCATTCACTCAACAAGCCTTTTTTTTTTTTTTTTTTTGGCGGGGGTGGGTATCAGGGATTGAACTCAGGGGTACTTAACCACTGAGCCACATCCCCAACCCTTTTTATTTTTTGTTTTGAGACAGGGTCTTACTAAGTTGCTTAGGGCCTGGCTAAGTTACTGAGGCTGACTTTGAACTTGTGATCCTCCTGCCTCAGCCTCCCGAGCTGCTGGGCAGGTGAGTACCACTGCGCCCAGCTGACACATATTTTTTTAAGCATTCTCAAGAGTGGCAAGTGTTCTACAATACCTTAGGAAATCAAAGATACCTCTGACTGGCTCATATGCCAGAAAGAATGAAGAGGTGGGAACAGGATGGGACACCACATGGTGTAACTGAGGTTCCAACACTTTTCACAGGGTGAAAGTGCAGAAAAGAAAGCAGGATTCATGATAGTAGCAGAAGGCTGACCCCAAATAAAGTGCATTCAGGAGAGGGACCAACTCTGCCACCTTTAGAGTTCAGAGAAAAAGAACAGCTAATTTTTTTTTTTTTCTCACCATATGCCAGGAGTGTCCTTTCTATGTATGAATTCTTACAAAAACCTTAGGATGTTGCACAATAGGTTTTTTTTTCCCCCATTCATTTCTGGAAACTGAGTCATGGGATAAGTTAAGTAATTTGTCCAAGGTCACATTCTAGTAGGGAATAAGGAAGCTGGGATCTAAAAGCAGGCAAACTAATTCCAAAGCCCACAGTTTAACCACTTCAACTCTTAGCCTACAGGAAGGTGCTCAATAATTAATAGTAAAATTAAAATTAAATACACCATGTGATATCTGACTTATTGAATTAAAGACCCCAGCCTCCTCTGAGGCTCTCAGGGTCCTAGTGACCCCAGATCGTAAGATGCTGGTCCACTATTAATATAGCTGAGCAGGTATAGCTCCAACTTACAAACCCATTGTCTTCCAAACATTCGCTAATAGTATTGCATTCTGAAAATACTTTCCCAAATACTAAATGGGAAAAGTACCCTATCACAAAAACATATTTTAACCTATAATGCTGGTAAATTGTTATACATTTGCAATACCTTGGAAATGAGCTGCGGTGCTAAGAGTTTTAAAGAAATGGTAGCAAGGAGATGTGGGGTCAGGAGGCCCCTGGTACCACCCCATAGGGAACTTGTTACTTCCAGAAGGAGCAGAAGGGGGAGGGGGCCCCTTGATGAAACACTTTTTTAATATTTAGACAGAGGCTGGGGCTCTTGCCCCAGGTCTCTAAAATGTGTAGGAATGAAAATCTGTGAATTCAAACTACCCAAAAATAATGATAACAATATGCCTGTAGATGCTCCTACCACTTTTTTGTCCCTTCAAGAGAAGGTCAAGGTCCTGCATTAACATTTGCATCTTTATGTAAAAGATCCTACAAAAAGGCTATGCAAAAAAGTGAAACCCAAATCGATGTAGAGAGGCAAGGATCAGGTACCTATCTCTGAAAATAAGACCCTGGATTCAATTATAAGGTAAGAATGTTTCTAAGAATTTCATGTCCTGAATCAATTCCTAATACTTTCAAAATTTGTGCCAATTTTGTCTGCTGTGTTTAAACCTATAAATCTATCAGACCTTTGATTTAGAAAAATAAGTAAGAGTAACTAACATAGATTCCAATAATTATATTCTAGAGAACAGTTCAAATTGTTTTTTATTTACTAACTCAGTTAGTTATGTCTGTGTCCTGCAGTGTGTGTGTGTGACACAGAAACCTTATTCTGCATACACAGAAATATATATTCACATTGACGATAGCTGATTTATACTAATCCAGGGATAATCAATCTCAGCACTATTTACGTATTAAGCCAGGTAATTCTTTGTTTTGGGGAGGACCGTCCTGGGCTTTGTAGCACATTCAGCTGCACCTCTGACCTCTACACACTAGATGCCAATAACAACCCTCAACTGTGACAACAAAACTGTCTCCTAACATTGCCAAATGTCTTCCCTACAGTGTAAGTGTGTGTGTGTGTGTGTGTGTGTGTGTTTATACACATTCTATTATATATTTCAAGAGAGTAGGAAGGAAAATTATGTATACATTTGTGTAGGCAGACAGATAAATAATGTAAGACTATGAATTTGGTATGTATTATTAACATACATAGTTTACAAATGGGAAAACTGAGGCACAGAGATGTTAAGTAATTTGTCCAAGTTCACACAGCTTAGCAAATAACAGATCCAGAACTTAAATTCATACATTTTTAAGAAGTCATTCTTTTAAACACTGAACCATGCTACATAATGTAAACTACTTAGGAAATAAATAATTTAAAAGTCTAAACTAGAATCTACTCATCTCTTTTTGTAATATAACACAGTATAAAAGAGAACAGTATTTGATGTCTGAGGTTCTGGGTCCTACCCCCACCTCCTTGTTGGTTGTGTTGCTTGGGCAAATTACTTACAATTATTTTCGATTTTATTAACACAAACATAGCAATTAGAGCATAAGATAATTGTAAGGATTAAATGATTCACTAATTGTGAAAAATGAGCTGCAAGTCAGAGAATTTGCTTGTCTACAAAATATTTCTTGGGTTGGGAATGCAGCTTAGTGGTAGAGTGCAGACCTCGCATACAGGAGGCCACAGGTTTAATCCTCCAAACAAAACACACAAAAAAACATTTCTTGGTGTGTAAGATTTAAGATTGTTGTTTCTATAATAGCCAGTAGCATATACTCTGTATGAAACAGTACCATCCTCTTTGAGAAATTGTATAAGCATTAAAATTTAAGGATTTCCTGAGTTTTTATTTTTTTAAATATTTTTAGCAGTAGATAGACATAATAACTTTATTTATTTTTATGTGGTGCCAAGGATCGAACTCAGTGCCTCCCACATGCTAGGCAAGCACTGTACCACTGAGCTCCCGCCCCACAGTCCTGAGCTTTTATTTTTTATTCTCTATTCTTAATGCTCAAATACTGTCAAGTGGGTACTAATCTTAAGATAAAGAGATATGACCATACACACCTAGTATACAGCACCTCATATACAACAAAAAACAGTAATAGCCAGGCATGTTGGTACACGCCTTTATTCCCAGGTACCCTGGAGACTGAGGCAGAAGGATCACAAGTTTGAGGCCGACCTTGGTGACCAAGCAAGATCCTGTCTCAAAGTAAATAAAAGGGCTGAGAAAACCAGGCGCGGTGGCACATTCTTGTAATCCCAGGAGCTTGGGAGGTTGAGACAGGAGGATCAAGAGTTCAAAGCCAGCTTCCGCAACTCAGTGAGACCCTGTCTCTAAATTAAATATAAAAAAAGGTTGAAGATATGGCTTAGTGATTAAGTGTCCCTGGGTTCAATCACCAGTACCAAAAGAAAAAAGGGCTGAAAGTACCTCAGTAGTAGAGCACTTGCCTAGCATGTGCAAGGCCCTAGGTTCAATCCCCAGGATTACAAAAAGCAAAACAAAACAAAGTACTGCATATTACAAAACACTAAAGAAAATGTATTTCTCACATACACCTATATATGTGTGTGTATATATACATATTTGTGTGTATATTTTAAATATGTACATGTTTATGTGTTTGTACATACATAATATATATGCATAATATGTATGCGTGTATAAAAACAACACAATTTTCCATGACCAGAATTTGCTTGACCACAAGCAATTTTCAAATAATTTATGAAGAATAAAAAAAGCTGCTTCTGGGACTGTGTCACAAGCAGTTTTCCTGGTTGATCTAAATGAGTGCTCTGCAAGCACACATCCCCTGCTTGTGTTGGGTAACACCCTGTAAGTTTAGGGAGGTCATCATGATATGATTAAAAATGTAAACCTGAAAGGTGGTTAATGGCTCTCTAGAAAACAGTTTCGGAGTCCAGAACCCACACACCAAAAACCTGAAAATTTAGGGAAAATGATCTCGGGGTTCAGTCTGAATAACTCCCAGAATGCTGTTCACAATGATCAGCAATGACCTCCCAGAGTCCCCCATCTCGAGCCAACAGGGTCTGTGACACAGCCCTTCAATTACAGTAAGCATGTCCTTAGATCTCAGCAATGTGATAGTTGGGAACCTGAGCCCCAGCTAAGGCTGCCTTGGCTGCATCTCTTTATTAATTCATCCCAGAGGGGGCTGAGCCATGCTGGGGAGCAGAGAATATGGCATTGTGTCTTCCCTGGCAAAGGCAGGACAAGCGCAGGCACTTCACACACAGACAAGCTTGTCCTGCCATTCACAGAGAGCTGTCTAGCCACTGCCAGAAATGCGGCATGCCTCAGCACTGTGCACAAAACCCCTAGAGGAGCAGTCATTTTTAAGTGCAATTTTATTGCAAGAAAAGACCAAGTCTGCTGTTGTCTCTTTGCAAGTGTCTGATGATCTGTTTCTGTCACAAACTTACAGGGTCTGCTATTTGATTTCCAACCATCAGGGTAGACCTCAGAAGAAGAGTTCCCTCTCAATGGGCCACAGCAGGGCTATTTCAAGACCTCACTATATTTAAAGATGCTATTTGTCCACAGAGACTTATAAATCACCCTCCAACATCTCTCTGAAGTATGTGCTGGTCTGCAGCATGGCTAGATATTTCCAGGTGGGTGGGAATCACTGGAAAAGCTCGGGACATCTTGCCAGGCAGATCATTTAAATGATTCAGGGTTACATGTCATAATAAAGGCAAAGACATTTTTTAAAAATTTTAAGTCTCTGTTATAAAACCCACTTAATGTAAGTGAATATATCTTAATACATAACAAATGTTATTCCCAGTATTGTTTCTTGTGTTTTAATGCAGCTGAAATATTAAACTAAGGCATTCTTTTTCCTGTATCATGGGGATTTGGGAGTTCAAGCAGATGTACATACAAGAGAAGGGACTCTACTTTGCTACTCTATAGCAACAATCACAATCCCCTTGCATTTAGGACTTGCTTTCTCTGTAGAGTTTAAATTTTTTACAATAACATTAAAGATGATACTGTTAGATGTTCTTATCTCAATGAAGAAGAGAGCTGTATTTCCCTCTTCTGAGAATCCTAAAGCAATGAGTTCTTGAACTAGATATGATGCTTAAAAAAAAAAAAAAAGAGCTAAAATCCTCGGCCTGAACTTGAATTTTAATCTCCATAGCTGGACAGCTGAAATTCTCCTTTTGCATATTAATTAGATTTAGTCTCTCTACCTTATGGTGCTACTATTCACAGATGGTTACTCCAGGGATGGATGCATCTCAGTAACAGTTGGAAATGCCCCTGGGTAATAAAGAATGTAAATGATTGCTTGTGCCTTTGAAACAATGCAATGAGGCTGTTGGTGGATGACAGGGTACAGCTGTGGACCTAGTTCACATTTGCTTTTAAGCCCTTATCTGCACTGTGGATTAAACAAATTTTAAAATATGTCAATTAACTGGGGAAAATGTCATTCAAGATACTGGATTTTAAAAAACATAGCTTAATGAAAAAGCAGCAGCCTTTGAGACTAAGACAAACAAAAAGGTTGACTTCACAGATGCTCATTTTTCTGCCTAATTGCAGAAACAATGTGGGGTAAAATGTTGTGAATCAGAGGAAAGCCTGAAATGGGATCTATTTAACCGGATATAGGATGAAATAGAAAGCTTATCAACAATCCATTAGTACAGATATTTCTTAGTATGTGTGCCATGGTTTGAATAAGTGTTTCTCAAAAGTCCATGTGTCAAAGGCTGGGTCCCCATCTCATGGTACTACTGGGAGGTGGAGCCTATTGGAAGGGAATTCAGTCACCTGGGATGTGCCCTTGAGGGGGATATTGGAGCTCCTGGCCTCTTCCTCTACTACATGCTCCCACTGAAATGTACTGGCTGGCCACGGGCCCAAAAGCAACAGGGCCAAGCAATACTGGACTGAAACCTCCAGAACCATGAGCCAAAATGAACTTTTTCCTCTTTTTAACTTGATTTATCTCAAGTACTTATTATAGTAACAGAAACTTACTAACACAATATCAGGATATGAAAGAGTACATACAGGATACCAAAGACTTTTCTGTTCTTAAGAAACTAAAAATCTACTTCAATACTTCAAAAAAAAAGTTCATTCATACAAGACAGTTCATAATCAAGTACTGGGTTATAACATAAGCAGTAGAGATGATAAAAGCAAAGAAATCGGGGGTGAGGGAGAACATTATGAGTTGTATTCATTGGCTTGGTAGAGAACAGGGTCTTGAGGGAGTTAAGGAAGAACTACTTTAATGAAACCAGCCAAGTCATAAGAATGAGCACAAATGTGACAGATAAAGGAAACACTGGCTGCCAGGAGTTGAGGGCTCACATAGAGAAATGGTGAGCACAGCAGGTCAGACTGAGGGCCTTTACCCCCCAGGCATGAGGAGGGTGCTGGCAAAAAGAAGAATTTAAGTGGTATTTAAAGAACTGATCACTAAGCCCTGGGAAACTTGGTGAGATCCCATCTCAGTAAAAAGAAAAAAGGGAAGAAAGAAGAAGAAGAAGGAGGAGGAGGAGGAGGAGGAGGAGGAAGGGGAGGGGAAGGGGAGGGGAGGGAAGGGAGGGGAGAGGGAAGGGGAGGAGGAAGGCGGGGGAGGAGAAAAACTAACAGTTGTGAGGTAAGGTGTACTAAAGGGAAGAGCATATTCAGAATCACCACGCATTGCTCTACAATAGAACCTGCTTTTATTTTTCAAGATTTTCAAGCCACTCCAGATATTCTAAGTATAATGGAGCCCAGAGCATATATATTTTGAAAATATTTTGTATGTGATTCTGGTGATTTCTGGCTGTGGTCAGTGGTTTTTTAAAAAGTAAGCTCTCCAAAGAAATTAATGAAGGATCCACTGAGAATCTGTGTCTGCTGTCATAACAATAGCAACAAAAAACAAAGAATTATTCCTAGAGTCACCACAAAGACAAACTCAACAGGACTCAATAATGGGACTCAAGGAAGGAGAAGCTGTCAAAGGTAAGTTCACTGCATCAGGCTGACATAAGTGGAAGAATTTTGCCGACACTAAAAAGGCATGGGCATGTTACTAATTGTACACATAATCGCCAACTCAATTACAATTCAGTCTGCAAAGAAATGGATATGGAGAGGTCAAGGCCGGATCGTGCCTCCTTAGCATCAAGACACTGGAAAAACTTATGAAAATGGGTGAAAAAGAAGAGCAGCGACTAAGGACAACCTCAGTCCCAGTTCACAGAGTGGGGAGATAAAGAACAACTGGGAAATCTTGGAGGAAGAGAGGAGAGTGTCATGGAAGCCCAGAGAAGGAGTAACAGAAAAAGCATTAGGTCCAGAACATTCAGCATTGGGAAAAATATTATTGACTAAAATAAAGTCCCTAGTGAACCTGAAGAAGGCCATCAAATATCTGGAGTTGAGTAAACTTTGGCTCCACTCTGATTTCCAGCACTGGTAATGTGATAAACATCTTAATTGATTGGTAGGCCTTGGTGACTCACTAAGAGCAGTTTTACTACTGACATTCCTGGAATGTAACTGAGCAATCCTCTGTCAGACCCAGGTATTGGATGACAGAGCAGATCTAGCCATTATAGGGGCTGGGGTGTAGCTCAATGGTACAGCACTTGCGCTGCCTGTGCCAGGCCCTAGATTTAAGCCCCCGCACTGCAAAACAAAACTACACAAATCTATCCCACATGGCTGTGTATTTCTCTGCCTATGTTATTACTATACTAATTAGGCTTTACTTCTTTAAAAGAAAAATAAATAAAAGTTATGACATGCCAACCAAAATAACTCCATCAACAGGAAAACTTATTCTAACATTGCTCAAATCTCCCCCTCCCCCCGCCAAGGATTGTGTCTGGCAACCATGTTTATACACACAAATCTTTCTCCTGGTTATAGGACTATGGGTTGCCAGCAAACACCTAATTCAGGAAGGTTCATCAATTTTTCTCTCCCTGGCAACTGGAATTGGAATTTTTTTTTTTTTTTAAACAAATGTCTTTTTATTTATTTATTTATTTTGAGAGAGAGAGAGAGAATTTTTTCAATATTTATTTTTTAGTTCTCAGAGGACACAACATCTTTGTTTGTATGTGGTGCTGAGGATCGAACCCAGGCCGCAAGCATGCCAGGCGAGCGCACTACTGCTTGAGCCACATCCCCAGCCCCTGGAATTGGAATTTTAAAATGCTAGTCTCTGCTGACTACTGAAACTAAAGACATGCAGTTCACAGGATTGTGAACTATCCATCAAGGCCACTGGGAAGGAGAAAAGGGCTACATGGAGGCGGGGATGGAAAGACATATACAGGCAGAAGTAGGGATGTCAGCCAACATCAGATCTACATGGATCACCAGACAGGGTCCTGTGACTCAGTTGCTCTGCTGCTCTCCATTCTGCTGTTCCTGCTGCCACCCTTGGCATTTCTAGTACAATCTCTCTGTCTCACAAACTCCCAGAGGGAGGATCTGATCAAGTTTATTTGATCGTGCCCCAACATGAACTGACCATCATGTACAGTTAGAAGCCTAGAGGTACCTGGCACCATGACCTTCAATCCATCTTTCCTTGCAATAAATATTTACTGCACTTTACTGTGCCTGGGTTAATGTGTGCATGTCTCCAAAAGAATGAATGATGTAAGTGATTTAGGCTAAGCTGTACCATAATCCAATAGTCATATTGTATACAAGTAGTTAATGAGCTGCACCTGCTGAGCAAGCAGGCAAACAGCCAGAGGCTCCAGAACAGTCAGAAGGGCTGTGAGGGCACAGGCAGAAAGAAGGCAAGTGACTGTCCCTGGTGGAATTCTGTGCAGGCTCCATCACAGGCAGCTGCAGCTCTATGTGAAGGACTCTGGGAGAACAGGGAACCTGCTGAGAACATGCTACGCTGTCTCCTGCTTCGTGCAGAAATTTCCATCATATAAATCTCAGTACTCTTTGACATCACGGAAGTCACATCCTCAGGAAACAACGTCTGCTACCATCCTTCCAAAAACCCCACCACCATCTGTTTTGATACCTACACTCAAGATATAAGCCAGTAGATCCTATTTTTTTTTCCAAGGGCTGGCTGAAACACAAAAACTTACCAGAATTGCTGGGAAGCATGGTGCAGTTCTATTAAGGTTACAAAGAAGAGCTATAATGAAAATGTCAGGAAAATATTCAGCAGAAGAGGTCAATGGATTTGCCAGGAGTCTTGTATGGCTTCTTCACTATGGAAGGGGTGCTTCTCTTCAGACTGTCTCTGAATGACCACCTGAATATTCTCACGTATTGTGTAAGGGACCAGAGTGAGATATCAGACCATCACTCACTCAGCACTGTCACGGGCCACCCCGAGGTCCTGTGTGAGGCTGTGCAGATCTGCACTGCATAACAACTCAGGTACCATTTCCATCTCTACTCTCCAAAGCTGTGCAATGCAGCAGCCTAGGACATGTCCTGTCCACAGCACAACAGAGCAACTGTGTGGATTCGTGGAAGTTAAAAAAAAGGGCATCTGAACAGCTAGAGACACATCCTACCTAAGTGTCCTTTCAGATCATCGTTCTCTCTGTTCAGCCCCCACGCTCAGTTCTTTTAATCCATCTTCATCTATTTGCCTCTAAAATTGAAGAGGCATTTCCTAGGATATTCTGTGTGTACAAAAAAAAAAAAAAAAAGCCCAGTTTAAATTCTCAACATCAGGGAAAAATACAAGCTTTTTGCTTTTTTCTATTCCCCACCCCCTACTTCTCTAGATAAAACTTTCAGATAGGCCAAAATAAGCTATAGGTACTGCTACTGTCTGAATGTTCATGTCCCTCCAAAAATGATAGGTTGGAACCTAATACCCAATGGGATCCAGTTAAGGGGTGTGATAGCATTAGCAGGTGACTGGGTCAACAGGGCTCTGTCTGCCGTCATGATTGGGACTAGCACCCTTACAAAAGAATTTTAAGGGAGGCAGTTTGCTCCATCCCACCAAGTGAGCGCTCAATCTTGGAGAAAGAGAGCCTTCGTTAGACATTGATTCTGATGATGATCTGACCTTGGACCTTTCAACCTCCAGAACTGGGAACTATACATTTTGTTGCTTATAAATTATCTGGCCTAAGGTATTTTGTTGTAGCAGTTCAAATGGACAAGACATGTACCATCAGGGAATCCCAAACTGGTTATTCTCTCACCTTAGGATTGCCTCTAAAATTAATGAGGCATCTCCTAGGATCTTCTGTGATCCTAGAATTCTCCCACATCAGCTAGGTCAATGTTTTGCCTTAATTCTTGTTCTGCATCTCTTTAGCTCTAATCTTCTTTTTCTTGGTTCACCTAGCACATCTAAAGCCCCCTACTTTACTGTTCTACATTTCAGTCCATTTCCTGGTATGTGTCTTTGACAAAGCATACAAATTTAGCAACGTGAAATTGTATTTCTTGAATTCAGAAAAAATGGTTTCTCCTACATATAGAAACATATAAAAAGAAGGTTGGATTAAGTTGTATGAACTACAGAACTGATTACAAATTTGTAAGTTATGTACAATATACAAGAACATACAGTTGTATTAATACCATCCTTTATAAGATAGCAGCCCATCCATCACAGAGGAAATCTTTATTGATGACCAAAACTAACTCCAATATTACCCAAGATATACATTTAATACATGTTTGGGGCATCATGATTCTTTACTCAGGGGATCAGGCTGTACATAAAGGGCTTATCCCATGAAGTTGAGACCAAGGAAACCCAGTGCAGTATGGGAACCATGTATGAAATGCTTATAGTGTTCGTCACTTTCTAGATAATTCCTGCTTCACCTTTTTACAATTACAAATTTTTTACCACATTAAATTTTATTATTTTTAAGAAAAAAAAATGCAACCTGTAAACATTCCTATGGGAAGGCCTCATGTTCGTATGGAATGATCAGTCAGGAAAGCTCCTTCCTGCCTGCCCGCTAGCTGACCCGAACAGGAAGCACCACACAGTAAATTTGATATGACTTGGGTCACAATCCATGGACTGGGGAGCTTTACCCACTCCGGTCTCAATGAAGCTTGAGGATACTCTTTCATGTGCATTAAACCCACAGGGACTGATGCACAAAATCTGAATAGACATATATTTTACAAAAAGAATCATATGATTACCAAGAGGTCAGTGAAGGAAACAGTGAGAAAATCACATCCTCTCCTCAAAGGCAGGCTCTCCAGCAAGCCAGCTGCCAGGCACCTGCTGGGAGAGCATGGAATCTAAATTAACAGGAGCTCTGCTTGATTTGAATATAACTGCACCAGGCTCTGAAACCCAGAGCACCTATCTCCATAACACAGGCCTGTCACAACTGGCCACTCCAGGAACCCAACATTGTACTTGGCTGGAAATGGCCAACATATGCTCTTCAGGTTCTCTCTCTCTCTCTTTTTTTTTTTTTTTCCTGCCTCTCTTTTTAAAGCCCCATCTCTGATTCCAGCTAGCTTGCTTGCATGCTTGCTTGAGCACTAGGGTTTGAACCCAGGGCCTCTCGTATGCTATGGACACACTCTAACACTGGTGTACATCCCCAGTCCTTTTTGCTCCATGTTGTGATCCTCCTGTCTCAACCTCCTGTGTACCTGGGATTACAGATGAGTGCCACCATGTGGGGCTTGATTGCTACAGTCTTGACATAGATACTAATATCTTTCTTAAGGTTTCTGTCAAAGCTGGCTGACCTGGAGCCATTCTGTATCTTGGAGAGCTTCCTTCTCTACTCCAACCCATTAAGTGTTAATTTTATTCCTTACTTCCAAATTCATTGAAGACACTTCACATCAGAAACTGCATTTTATGCCCACATTACTGCATACTTATTCATGCTTCTAGAAAACTTACAAAAACTTTTCAAAAGTATAAACAAAGCAAACCTAAAGTGGCCTTGAATCCAATGTTAAAAAAAAAATTGATGAATAGTGAGGTGAATAATGAACTTGAATGATTATTGTTTTATATTTATCCTTTCCTTTGGTTTTCTAACATTTCCAAGTTTCAGTGAAAATTTTTCCTCCAGGCTACAGAAGGACAGATGTGTGTAACTTTAAGGTGCCCATCCCAATCTCAGAAGAACCAGACTCATCCAAAGGAGACACAAAGAACTTCGGATACTCTTTGTTAGAAAGTTGAGAAGGTGGAACAGTAAGATGCTGGGGTCACATTCAGAAGGCCATTTGGAAGCTCAGAGTTATCAGGCTTCCCGTTTGGAGATTCAGCAGCAGATATGCAGAGGAGGAGTGGGGACAAGTGATTCTTCCAGAGGAGGAGGAAACTTGCATAGAATGGTGTGGACTTCACCAGGAGCAATTTTACATCAGACTTTTATCAGCTTTAAAAATAAGTTTGGTCTTGGTATAGTTTTTTCATCAATACTTCAAATATTACAGGAAAAAAAGGTTCCTTCCTTTGACTTTATCAAGATGGCTGTTAATCAAAACAGAACAAAGAGGATAGATCTCTCAAACTCGTTGTTGGGCCAGGCACATGGTACACACCTCTAATCCTGCTACTGTCGAGCTGAGGCAGGAGGATCACAAGTTTAAGACCAGCCTCAGCAAATCAGTGAGACCCTGCTCAAAATACAAAATAAGAAGTACTGGAGAGAGCACTGAGCTCAATCCCCAGCACCACCACCACCAAAAAAAACTGCTGCTGAGCCTGGCAGTCATGACAACTGCCCCCGCCACAACTGCACCACTGTGAAGGAAGGCAGTAAGGACCTCCCTAGAACAAGCAAACCACCTTTCTCCACGTCGTGGTAGAACATCACATACTCAAAGCCAGGCCCTTTGTCTTGACCCAAAGCTTATGAAAGAACAAATGTCACAAGCCCAGCTCTTCACCAGAAGCTTTGAGGATGGCCTGGCACCAAAGCCAACTTGCATGATTTTAATCATAGATTGTGTAACCTTAAATTACAAAGAAATTCTTCTTGTTAAATCAACTATCAAATTAAAAAAAATAAAAAAATTAAAAAATAAATCAACTATCAAGAAGGAAGAAGTTTAACTGTCTGATAATTACTCAAATATCCAAAATGGTGGTTTAGGGGAAAACAGCACTCCACTGATCTTTTACCGAAATGAAGAGCTATGGATGTCAGGATTCAGAGTTCTCTGCTTCGAATATTAAACACACTGAATTTGCCCCACTCCCAAATTAGGAACATAACAGATGCTAGCTCCAGGAAGGACCGGCTCCTTTTGTTTTTGTTTTCTGTGTGTATGTGTATGTGTGTATGTATTGGGGGGAGGGGGTTTACTGGGGATTAAACCCAGGAGTGCTTTACCACTGAGTCACATCCTCAGCCCTTTTTATTTTTTATTTTAAGACAGGATCTCGGGCTGGGGATGTGGCTCAAGCGGTAGCGCGCTCGCCTGGCATGCGTGCGGCCCGGGTTCGATCCTCAGCACCACATACAAACAAATGTTGTGTCTGCCAAAAAGAAACCTAAAAAATAAATATTAAAATTCTCTCTCTCTCTCTCTCTCTCTCTCTCTCTGTCTTTAAAAAAAAAAAAAAAGACAGGATCTCACTGAGTTGCTTAAGGCCTCACTAAATTGCTGAGTCTGGCCTCAAACTTGTGACCCTCCTGCCTCGGCCTCCTGAGTCTCTTGAGTTTATAGGCATGCCCACTGGGCTCAATTTCCTTGGCTCCTTTTGATGTAATAAGAAAGCCCCAGGAACTCTAAAGGAAGCTAAACCTGTAAAATTTCTGTCTTTTGTCCTAATGTGCCCCTTCCCCCATTTAAAAGCCTTCTTCCTCCCAGAATTCCTTGAAAACAGAAACTTTGAAACAAAATAAGCTTCTTCTATATTCCTTCAAAGCTGGTTTCTGGAGCAGGGAGCCTTGTGGTCCAGCCTCTTTCCTCCCAGGTGGTATTTGAGTTGCCCAGTAATGATTTCTGTAAATCTCCCCATCTGGCTGCTTCCCAGGCCCTGTCTTAATAGGGGCCTGGAGGGTCTCTGGTCCTTGAAAGTGTCCAGCGTTGTTTCCACACACCACTTCTCTCCTGAGCTTTCTCGTGGCTCTGACTATGCTTCTCTGGCCCTTTCACTGCATGGCCTTCCTGTCTGCCCAGAAGTACTACTGCCCCTCAGGACTCCTCCACACTTCTTTTCCTTCTCCATCTGATAACTCCCGTGACTCACTCACCCCTGGGACTTCAAGAACTACTTATGTACAATGCTTTGAAACCAGGCAGTGCACAACCACAGGGAGACACATATCTACAGTTCCTCATTGTTACTTTTCTTGCTTTTTCATCAATCAGTCCGGAGATTCAGAATGTATTTGCACTTTGCCTACTCGCTATCTCCACTTTGATGTTAGTTCCCTTTCATGCTATCTGTCTGTGCAAAACATTTTTTCCACTTCATATCAAATATGGCCTAGGGATGTAGCTGAGTGACATAGCACTTGCCTAGCATGCACTAGGCTCCAGATTACATGCCAGCACTGAGGGGGCGGGGGGGGGGGGAATCTCAAATCTTTTCTTCTGGGTTCTGTATGAATTTACAGCATCCACCTACTTCCCCAAGTAAAAACTTCAGAAACCATTATGGATATGAAGTATTATTGGCCAATATATAATAGTGACTATGTCACAGTAATGATCAACAATGTGTAAGAAAAAAATTTCAAGGTTGGTAATTAAATAAGCCTGATGAATAACTGTTGACTTACATTAGTGGCATGATTAGGAAGAGTGAAAGAGAAGAATAATGTGCTATGAGACAGCCTTGATGTGTCTGTGTATGCCATCTGTAAGTATAATTAAGGAGATCTAACTAATTCTGCTTTCCCTTCTCAACTCTAAGTCGGACTAGGGCAGGACTGTTTGTATGCCTAGCACCTAGGACAGTCAACACTGGCTGGATACACAGTTGCTAACACAACTGGCTGAAAATCTAATCGATTTCTACTTTGGACTTTCAGGATCAAAGCAGACTTGCAGAAAGCCAATGGACAATATCAGTCTAATAGGACCACAAACACTAAAAAATACCTAATAGAACAAATAAAACCTCCTCAGTTTATCTGTTGGGTCTTCAGTTTATCATATGACCAGAAATTTCTCTATCTCACTAGACCCAAGACTCAGATTATGATGATGAATCTCACCTTGGCAACACTATAAACTGGCCTTGAGGGTCATTTATTATTTGAAAAGCCCCTTCCAAAGATGAAACAAAGCTAAAATCTCTGATACCAATTAAGCATCGATTGATCAGGAAGGTGTGAGAAAAACAGAGAGGTCTAACCAAGATCTCAACTCTGAAGGGCCGGGGACACAGGCAGGAGCACAGGAAAAAGAACATCTTTGAAAGCATTCCACTCAAAAACCTGAGGAAGGAGAAACCAACTCCCAGTTCCCTGTGACCAAAACTGACAACTCAAACTGGATGAGCACTATAAGAATTATTCATATACAAAGACAAGTGTTTATATCTGCAAATGCATTGTCATGACACAAATATACACAAAATAAAAATCTGCTTGTGAAACTTTTTCCTAAGCTTTCCTCGTTAAAATTTTACATTTGTAGAAATAATATCCACTCCAGCCTTAAAACAAACAAAAATTTCTCTCTAGCCCCTCGAATCTAACCGATCAGCAAATCCTATCAACCTGGTTATGTAATAAGATTCTGCTCAAAAACTGCTTTCTCTGTGTCAAGCTACTGGCTCTCTATGCTACAAAGGAAGTCTCTGTATTAACATGTATTTTAATAATATATTATAATTATTTTAGCATCTCCTTCCTCCTTCCCTCTTGGAACTACTTAAAGATTTTCAGGATTTCCTGTCTAATAACTAGGCTTAAAAAGTATTCAGTAAATCATAAGCTAAAATTAGAAAAAAAAAATAGGAATTGGAAACATGAGCATAGGATTTTGATAGCAAAGGTGAAGCCCTTTGGAAGCTGGATGTGGTGGTGCACACCTGTGATCCCAGTGATTTGGGAGGCTAAGGCAGAAGGATCACAAGTTCAAGCCCAGCCTCAGCAATTGCCCTAAGCAACTTATCGAGACCCCATCTCAAAAAATAAAAATGGCTGAGGATGTGGCTCCGTAGTTAAGCACTTCTGGGATTGATTCCTGATACAAAAAAACAAAAAACCCAAAGATGAAGCCTTTCATCCCTCCGACTTTAAGCCTCTCAGTTGCCTTTTCCCTACCATGTTTTGTCAATTTCAGATCATGATCTGGTGTCACAGCACCTTCTTCATGGTTTTCATGGCTATAGCTGTGGGCACTGAATGGATGTACTAACTTTATCACTTTCTTACTTCTTTGTTCTTCCCTTATTCTGTTCCTTATCAGAAGCAAAGACCACAACACAGAGAGGTCCAACACAAAGAACTGAACGATGCAGAGATAATGTATGAATAATGGTGCTGATTAAAACACTGACAAATATTAAAGAATACTGCTTTCAAGCAACTCAGGTCTCCTACGTCTAAGCATATGACTCAACAAGCCAACTCTTTCCTAGGTGAGAGACCACAGCACTGGCCCTCCCTACTAATGCCATTGATATCTGTCCATCAAAGTAAATGGATGACCTCATATTTGAATATAAAAGTGGAGAGCTCAGAGCTCTGAAGTGACTGATAATGCAGTTCTGCTCTCTGCTGTAGAGGGAAAGTGATTTGGATTAATATTTGAAATCTTAATCTTTATGAAGGAAACAGGAGCTTAAGTTGCTACATAAAAGTTTTCAGTGGATGACAGAGATCTTGACATTGGTGTGCAAGTAGATAGTATATTAACCTACCTTGATTAATGAAAGCAATTACCAAGTGCTGTTACCATAAGTGGAATAATTCCACTAAATGACGTCTCTGGGTAATTCTTCATTTAGCCCAGATAAAGCCAGGGGTTATTTGAAAAAATGTTTCCCATATCTAAAAATGAATGTTTTGCTAGTTTAAACATAATCTTTGGCATTTACACCCACTACAGATTTATGCCTTTTGTATATTCATTACTATGTATGCAAAACCATTTTCAGGAGTGAGAAAGAAAAATCTTACATTTCACTAGAAAAAAAAGCTACTCTCCTATTACGGCATGCTAATACTCACCTTGGGAAGAATAACTTACGAACTCAAGATTTTATATATGCAATTCAACTACTGTGAATTCAAAGACAAGCACAACAATTTATTTATATTTAAAGTTATGAAGGATTAGAGAACTAATTATAAAAGACAAAAATTATTTATAAGACCTCAGGGTAGGACTGGGGCTTTAGCTCAGTGGCAGATAGCTTGCCTGGCATGTATGAAGCACTGGGTTCGATCCTTAGCACCACATAAAAATAAACAAATAAAATTAAGGCATACTGTCCACCTACACCTACAAAACAAAACAAAAAAGACCTCAGGGTAGGGAAGAATTTTGTAAAGACACAAAAATATCTGAACAACAAAGGTAAAATTGATAAATTCAATTACATTTATTATAAGTGGGAATTTTATCAAACGCTACCATAAAAAGAGTCAAAAGACAAACTACTGTGAATGCAAAGAAATATGCAACATACAGGGGATGAAGGGCTAGGATCCAGAATATATATATAAAGAAGTCCTAAACGTCATGAAAACGTAAGATAAACCTAACACTTCGAATGGCTGAAGACTTAAATGGCCATTTTGTAGAACAGGGAATCCAATTAAATGGATTAAGCAAACATGAAATGTTGCTTAAGCTTATCAGTAATCAGGAAAAGAAAATTCTACTAGGATAATTATACCCCCACCAGATGAGCACACCTTAAAATCTAACCATATCCAATGAGAAATTCTTATGCACTGCTGGCAGGTATATAAATTGGTATGATCACTGCTGTAGTTTGGATCTCACATACTCCCTCTACCCACCCAAAGGCCTGGGTGTTAGAGGACTGGTTCCTGGCATGGTGCTTTTGAGGAGGTGGTGGAACCTTTAACAGGTGGGCCTAGTGGGAGGTATTCAGGGCAGCAGGGGTGTGTCCTTGAAGGAGAAAGTGGGACGGGGAGGAGAGATTCCTCTTTCTCCCTTTCTGACAAGGTTAGCCCTTCTGCTGTATCCCACACCCTGCCATGATGTACCTCCATAGGCCCAAACAACAGGACCAACCAATCACCAACTGAACCAAAACCATGAGCCAAACTAAGCCTTTGCTCTTAAGCTGATTGTCTCAGTTATTTGTTATTGTGATGTATTAGCTGACTAACACAATCACTTTAGAAAATACAACCAGGTTGAAGACAGGCATATTCTACAACACAGTGATTCCACTCGCAGAAATTCGTGAACATAGATAGATACCAGGTTATATGTATAAAATGTCCAGAGCAGCACTGTTCATAATAGCCAAATCAATGAAAGCAATACAATTCCACCAACCAAAGAAAGGAAAATAAACTCTGGTGCAATGATACACTGGAATACTATACAGGAATGAAATAACTACTGCTACAGGGAATGAGCTAGAGATCCCACAAAAAGTATTATTAAATAAAAGACATTATAAAAGAATATATACAATATTATTCCATTCATGTAAAGTTAAAAAGCAGACAAAAACTAAACTATGTGTGGTAAAACTGTAAAGAAACCAAGAAAATTATTAGGACAAAATTATGGATAAGGGTTGCCTGAGGTGAAAGGAGATTCTAGGGTGCTCATAATATTATATTTCCTTCACCAGCCTGGTGGCTACATGAAGAGTTTATATTATTTGTTCAATTGTGTGATCATATTTGTACACTTTTTCTGTATATGCTTCACTTTTGTTTTTTGAAAAAGTGAAACATAAGATCAAACGTTCTGGGGCTGGAATGTAGCTCAGTGATAGAGTACTTGCTGATTAAGTATATGCAAAGCTCTGGGTTCAATAATAAAAATTTAAAAAAAAAAAAAAAAAAAGAACAGACATTCTAGAAATAACAAACATCAAGGAAGTAGGGGCAGAAAAAGAACTAAAAATGTAATCAGGCCCGGCATAATGGTGCATGCCTATAATTCCAGTGACTCGGGAACCTGAAGCAGGAGGATCCCAAGTTCAAGCCTAGCCTCCCAACTTAGTGAGACCCTGTTTCAAAATAAAAATAAATAAAAAGGGCTGGGGATGAGGCCATGGTTTTGGTTCTGGGTTTGATCCTCAGGACACTCCCCTTCAAAAATAAAATACTGCAAGAGTCAAATATAAAGCAAAGGCTGTTATAATGTGCCTTTTTTTATTAAAAAAAATCATGCCATAAATACCAATAAATAATCATTTTAATGTGAAGAATTAGCAGACTATTAATTTTACCAATACAATTTTGGATGCTTATATACTTCAATAAAAAGAGTTCTAATCAACCCTTTTCCCCTTTATTGTTTACTAGAAATGTTAGTCCTCATTTTAAATGAGTTCACTTTGCTTTTTCTGTATGTCAGGTGTTGTCAGATAACAAAGGTTCTCAAAATGGACTGCAGTTGAAGCCTTCACTTTACATTACCTTCCTGTCTAACAGAGCAGGTTGAGCTATGTAGGACTGCCATATTTGATTATTTTGACCTACAAAAACAGCAATTTTATATGATTCACCCTAATAGGTAGCCTCCACAGCCTAAGCTGCACACTCCTGCCCGTGGCATGCCCCTGCCCATGTGCTTAAAGAGCTGACAGTTGTGCAGAACAACATGAAGACACCCCTGGTTTTCTTGATAACTTTTCCTCCATATTTAAAAGGAGTCCACTATCTGCTTTCTTTCAAAAAAAGATAAAGCAGTGATGAGGTGTACACAATTTATTAAAGTAGACTATGATTTAGCTCATGCATTCCACAAACATTTATTGATCACCTACCATGTGCCAGGTCCTGGGGACAGACAAAAACAAGCAAGACAAGGATCACTGATTCGTGAAGCTTACAAAGAAAGAGAAATAAAAAGGGTAAGAAAATCAGCATGTCCATGAAAGTGCATTCCAAGAAGGAGCCTCTAACTCACATTTCTCACCGGGTGTTAGAAATACAGGATTTCACCTTTGCCATATTTTTTCACACGAGTTTAGTTTAATAACAACCGATCAAATCAAAGGCAGACATCAGGACAAAGAGATCAGAAATGTCAATTCAGAGTCAGCTGAATAATAAAGTCCTGTATAATTCCATTTTCTTGATTTTAAATTGGTAGCTTATAAAAAAGGAGTGTAAAAGAGCTAAACGTCGTCTCTTTGAATCGTACCTCCTTGTTAAAGCGGCAGATGGCGTGCCTTATGTTCACAGAAGGAGAGCCGAGCGCTAGCAAAGGTAACTGCTCTGCCAGAAGGAAAGGAGCAAATCAGAAAATGGCTCTGAACTGCTGTCCCCTCCAAAGGTCAAGGATGACTGAGCTTCAGAGGCATACAGAATGACAAAGGTAACTAGTGTAACGTTCTCCAGGGTGTTTTCTTTTCAGAATCAAGAAAACGTATTGGTCCTGAGGAAGATCTCAACTATACTGAAAAACTCTTGAGTCTCCTATCACAGAATTTAAGGTCCCATGTTTGACCTAGCATATACCATGTTGTTAGTGCAGTTGTTGAGGTCTCTTTTTTTATTTTATTTTCCCAGTTCTGCTTCCTTAAATGCCCAAACAACACGCTTAGGTATGTAATATGAACACTGTGAGAACGAGGAAATATAAGTAAAGTGTTACTCATCCAAAGAAACTGAAGCCCGATGATAATCCATATAAGAATTGTAAATGGTTATACAAGGCCAAAAAAAAAAAAAAAACGTTCAACCTTATAAGTAACTTAAATATTTTAAATAGTATGGAATGCCATGTTTTACCTATACAATAGGCAAGAATGTTTCTAAGAATTTCTATCTACTGTGTGTACAGGCCATTAGTGCTTGAGATTTCAAATAAACTCCAGCATTTTTCATAATTTCTATTTCTAATTGTATGTTTCTCCTAATGCATCCTCAGGACGATATCAGACTTCAAAAGGTCAGGTCTGGGAAGATTTCTAATAGAAAATGAAAGCGCCATGAAATGCTTCTTGAAAACCTAGACCATTTTGACTTGATTTGTTAGCATTTCATGACGAAATTGTGCATTTTTACCAAAAGGATACTATTATTTCTACCTTCAAATTGGAATCCAGAACTCATTATTGCTGCTGCTGTTCTGTGTTCAGCCACATAGTCAAAATCAAAAGCTTATGGCCAGCCATGCAGCACACACCTGTATTCCCAGGAGGCTAAAATAGGAGGATTGCAAGTTCAAGGCCAGCCTCGGCAACTTAGGGAGACCCTGTCTTAAAATAGAAAATAAAAGGGGGAGATGAGGAAGAGGATGAGCAGAAGGAGTCTTAAATAGAGGGAGGAAGAAACTTCTATGAAGGTAAGAAGAGAAAGGAATAAAGGACACTCAAATCCATTGATAATCCTCTCATTTATAGCCCTTTTTTTTTTTTTTTTTTTTTTTAATATTGGGAATTGAACCCAGGGGTGCCTTACCACTAAGCCACATCCCCAGTCCTTTTTTTAAATTTTGAGACAGGGTCTCACTAAGTTGTTTAGGATCTCTCTAAGTTGTTTAGGACCTCGCTAAATTGCTGAGGCTCATCTTGAATTTGCAATCCTCCTGTCTTCAGACTCTAAAGTAGCTGGGATTACAGGCTTTCGCTACAACACCCAATTTATAGCCTTTCTTTTATTAGACTATAGTGAGAGGCTTATAAAAATATTATATTCTTTTTGTTGTTGTATTTATTTTTCATTGACAAATAATTGTATACATATTTATTGGGTATAATGTGATACCTGATATATCATCATGGAATGATTCATTCAAACTGATTATATCCATAACCTTATATACTTATTTGTGTGTGGTATCAATGTTAAAAATCTGCTCTCTAAGCAATTTTGAAACACACATTATGTTATTATTAACTATAGTCCCCAGAATGTACAAGAGATCTCAAGAGCATATTCCTTCTAGCTAACTGAAACTTTGCACTCTTTGACTAACATAAAAATAGAGAATATTTCTTGGATTTATGTCATCCTTGCACAGGGGCCATGCTAATCTGCTCTGTCTCATTCCAATTTTAGTATGCTGCCCCAGTGAGCACAAGATGTTGCATTCTTGACTTTGGGGCATTTTCTAAAATACTACCTTTTCATGAAGTTTCTCTGCCAAAGAAACAAAATCCATCTTCGTCAGAACAAAGGAAGCCAGTACACCAAGAAATTCTCCGGGAATATAATTATAAACATTTAGCATTGTTTTGAATATGAGAAAAGGAAAAGCTTTTATCTAGGAGTTTTTCATAATCTCAAGAAAGAATTCACCCGTCATTTATTTTCAAGGAAATGCAGCGCTTCTTGGAAGAAACCCAGAGGATCCTGCTGTTAAATCAAGACACACGCAGGAAAAAAAATTATGCACTCCACAATAACATGGCATGGAACACAAAGGAGCGGTACTTCTCCAGCAGGGACAGGGCCCCTCAACACAGGGACTCCTGCGGGGGACTTAATTACAGCGCAGCAAGGGGATCCACCACAAAGCCAGTGGCCACCTTCCAGGGCCAGTGCAGACCTGGGTCCTCCGTGCAGGCACAGATGGCCCCACGGCTTCTCCTCTGGCAGGAGACCCTCTAGAAAACTCTGAGAATGGATATGTGCCAAAAAGTTTTTTGCTATCAGTATTTTTTAAGAGCTCTGTGCCCACCATATGCTCCTATAAAAGTTATCCTTAATTTGAGAGTCAATCAGCAAGGATTTACTGAGCCTGAACTATGTGCCAGGGACAGGAGAAAGGACTAAAGCAGCTTATCCTCTAGTTTAGGAACATGGATTAAACTCTGATTTAATTTAAGGGCTTTTGATTTTTTTTTTTCCATCATGCTGCAAACACAAAAACAGTAGAGGAGACACCATAAAACCACTGCCCTAAAATTAGAGAGAAAACAAACACAAATTTACAGAAAGAGAGTTCTATCCACAGAAGAAACCTGGCCTCTGACACAGGGATGTTGCATTGAAATCTAATTCAGTAGCAACGGTCACTGGACCCTTTTAAAGCAGTCACCATAGCAACCACAAACAGGACTACAGCACAAACAGGCAATTAGCCCCCAAATTATGAAGCAGTGACACAGTTGCTAAATTATAGCACTGAGTGCATTCTACCTTGTAAGAAATTCTAAAGTAAATGAAAATTGAACCACATGCTTACTAAAGAAGAACCAAGCTATATGTTCCATATTGTTTTATGAAACTAACATACATGTAGCTTTTCTGTATACGAACCCTACCTTCAAGGTCATGCTTGAATTAATAAAAATCACAAAATTCTTCATTCTTATGGGCGTATATACAATAATACCACCTATGTAATTTAGAGTTCATTCACAATTTCCATAGTATGTATGTATGTGTGTATATATGTATGTGTATTATTGTATATACAATAATACCACCTATGTAATTTAGAGTTCATTCACAATTTCCATAGTATGTATGTATGTGTGTGTATATATATATATATATATATATATATATATATATATATATTATATATACACATACTATGTAAATTGTAAATGAACTCTAAATTACATAGGTGGTATTATTGTGTGTATATATATATATATATATATTATTGTATATATATGTATACATATATATACACATGAAGACACAAACACACATATTTAAAAATTAACATCACTCTGAACTAAGAAAGCACTGCTTAGTGAGTTGAATCAACAAAGGTACAGTTCTTGGGTAACTAATATACCCATAACCAGCACTATTTAAGTCCACCCTATTACTTCTACCATGACAGTATTAATATTGTTATTGTTGTATTTTGTTGTTATTACTATTAAGAAAAAAGTTTTTGTTTTGTTTTAGGGTTACCAGGGATTGAACTCAGGGGCACTAGACCACTGAGCCACATCTCGAACCCTATTTTGTATTTTATTTAGAGACAGGGTCTCACTGAATTGCTTAGAGCCTCGATTTTTGCTGACACTGGATTTGAACTCATGATCCTCCTACCTTAGCCTCCCAAGCTGCTGGGATTACAGGTGACTGTTTTCTTTTTGTTTTTTTGGTTTTGGTTTGGATTTTGATTTTTGTTTCGTTTTGTTTTAATTTTTTTTAATCTTTATTTATTTGGGTTTTTTTTATGTGGTGCTGAGGATCGAACCCAGGGCCTCACTCGTGCTAGGCAAATGCTCTACCGCTAAGCCACAACTCCAGCCCTTGAGTGAATTTTTTTAAAAATTTTTTTTAGTTGTAGATGAACACAATACCTTCATTTTATTTGTTCATTTATATGTGGTGCTAAGGATTGAACCCCGTGCCTCACACATGCTAGGCAAGTGCTCTACCACTGAGCCACAACACCAGCCCCTCATTTTTCTGTTTTTGAAATGAGGTCTTACTGTGGTGCCCAGGCTGACCTCTAATTTTTTATCTTCTACCTCCACTTCCTGAGTAGCTGGAATGACAGGTATGCATCCCCATACTCAGCAAAAATACAAGTTTGTAAGTTACATTGCCTGCCTTGAATTTTGCTTTCATCACTAACTAGACAAATCACATAATCCATCTGTGCTGCAACTTCCCCTTCTAGATCATGGAGATAATAATAAAAACAAAGACATTGCGAGCACTACCACGAGGCACAGTATTTAGCACAATACCTAGTATGTGGTGAGTAGAGAACACAATTTATCTCTTTTTCCATTTAAACATTTGGCTTCCTCTCCTAACTGGTAAATAAGGAATCTGAATTAAAACCCAGGTCTCATTCTAAATTTTAGAACACTTTCTATAGCTATACTGCCAGGAAACACCCCCCAAAAGTCCATTTAATCAAAGTACACAACTGTTTCATTATTATACAGTAATAAAAAGTAACCTTTGTCGCACCTGCTGACACTGTATGGCCAGGGCTTTGATGTCAGATAATGAGAGCCGGTGCTTCCAGCAAAAATATTTCACCACCTAAACATTACCTTGTTCTCTTTTTTTTTCCGTTTTTCCTTCTTAAAAAATTATACATCTGAGTAATGAATTACTATAGGAAATATTTCAGAGTGTTACTTTTAAGTCACAAAAGCAAAATAATTTGTTAATAAAACAACTTTAAACTATGAAGGGTTCGGTGAGAAGCAGAATCATGCTACACCAAAACAGTGTTTCAGCTCCAGGTACTAAGAGCTATTTCTGGAGCCATAAACAAAACTCATTTTTTAAAGTTTCTAAACAAAGAACCAGGATATACCTCTTCATTTCATAAGAATACTCAACCCTGGTACAAAGTGGTCCAGGTGAGTTTGGATGAATTCCTAAAGAGATTAGACTAGAAGACCAAGGTCCCACAAAAGGGGAAGGTAGGAGATGCCCGGTCACTGCCCTTTTCTATTTCCTCTCCCCCAACCCTCAGAATTCACTCATCAATTCATTAAGATATCATGTTAGGTACTCACGATAAAAAGCTGAGTAAGACAATAAAGAATCTGGCAGAGAAAACAAAATGAAGGGGCTGGGGATGTGGCTCAAGCGGTAGCGCGCTCGCCTGGCATGCGTGCGGCCCGGGTTCGATCCTCAGCACCACATACAAACAAAGATGTTGTGTCTGCCGAGAACTAAAAAAAAAAATATTAAAAGAATTCTCTCTCACTCTTTCTTAAAAAAAAAAAAAAAGAAAACAAAATGAAAACCAACCATCACAAAACAGTGGAGCATTACAGTTGCCAAGGATTTCTCAGGGGTCACAGAGGGACCCCTGCTGACCAGCACTGAACACAGAACTAGGCAAGATTATATGCCAAGTGCTCCCGTAAACATTATGCCATTCAAAAATAAATGCCGCTGGGCACCATAGCACATGTCTATAATCCCAGCGGCTGGGGAGGCTGAGGCAGAGGATCTTGAGTTCAAGTTGACTCAGCAACTTGGCAAGGTGCTAAGCAACTCAGTGAGACTCTGTCTCTAAATAAAATACACACACAAAAAAAGGCCTGGGGATGTGGCTCAGTAGTTAAGTGCCCCTGAGTTCAATAAATAAATAAGTAAAAAATAAATACCAACAAAGTCTTACCAAGCCTCACTGTAGAGGAGTGAGTGAGGTGTTATTTCTACTAGTCACATTTTTTACTTTAATTCCAGCTTCAGGATATATTTCTGTCCCAGTCTATATGTTCCTGTTTGCTCTCTGCTCAGTAGACAAAGAAATAAAGGCTTCAAGATATAAGAGGCAGAACTGAGAATTAAATTTGGGTCCTCTTAATGCAAGTCCAAGGATCTTTCTTCTGCACTATGATCCTCCCTAAATACCTCCCCTTTCCCATTCTCCACTTTCCTTTCTCCTTTATTTCTCTTCCCTAGATGGGTAAGAGTGTCAGCATCTCAATCAGAAGTCAAAACTCAAATGTCAACAGGTCGGGGGATAGATGATGTAAATGAGAGAGGCAGGCAGACGGGAAGATGATGTGCATGAAATGGAATGGCGGGGACCGGGGCAAGTTGGAGGTTCATGCCCTTCCTGAAGAAGGAAACTCACTCAGTTCCAGCCTCTCAGGCCAGCCAGAAAATGCCACCCCTGGGCTTTATGAACCCTTACAATTTTGAGAGAAGCTTTAAATCCAGATTTTTATACCACTCTCCCTATTTAAAAGAAGGAGGAGGAGGAGGAAGAGGAGGAGGAGGGTGGGGGTGGAGGAGTGAGGAGCAGGAGGAGGAGGAGGAGAAGGAGGAGGAGGAGAAGGAAGAAGCTCCTGAAATCAAATATTCCTCAATCCCAGGGCTGCATTCTGGCCCTGGGATACCAGTTTGTAATTTGTTCTCTAGAAGAGAGGTGGCTAAGCTTGCAGGTGTGGCCCTCTGTCACTGGGGTGTTTCTCTTGTGAAGTTTAACCATCAAGCAACCATTGCGAAGCAAACCACAGGACAGATGTTGTCAACAGACTTTATTCTAATGCTGAGGTGTTATGGAGATAAGTGCATTGAATAACGGTCACAGTGCTGAAACGATTTAGACATCACAGCTCCAAAATCCATGAAGTGTCTGACTCACTTCCTTGACATCCTACCACGCAGCTTTTTGGCTTCTGCTTAGACACCCCATGACCCAACTGGGAAGTCTCCCCTCGGGAACCCTGCTAACTCACTCTGACCTTAGTCTTGACTGAAGACCCATCTTCATATTAAGTTGAGTTCTGTATCCTTGTAACTGCAACCCATTAGTCCCTGGATCATTACACCTAGAATACAATATTCCAGAAGTGATAAGGCAAATTTTATCATCACATTCTGGACAGTGTTTCTGCTAATGTAAACAATGCTCACATCAGCTTCCCCTCACCTCCTGCCAGTACTGGGGATTGGACCCAGGGGCTCTTTACCACTGAGCTACATCCCAGCTCTTTTTTTTTTTTTTTTTAATTTATTGATATCGAGACAGGTTCTCACTAAGGTGCTGAGGCTGGCCTCAAACTTGTGATCCTCCTGCCTCATCCTCCGAAGTCTGGGATTACAGGTGTGCACCACTGCACCTGGTCCCCATCAGCTTTTTACCTAGCCTGTCACACTTGCCTCCCTGCCTGTAGCAACCCCAGCAAATCAACAAAGGCTTACCAATCCCCACAACAGAGGAGAGAGTGAGCTGTTATTTCTACTAGTCACATTTTTTACTTTAATTCCAGCTTCAGGATATATTTATGTCCCAGTCTCCATGTTCCTGATCTAGAGTACATACTTTGCTTCCCATAAATAATTATTTTAACTCTTTGGCTTAAAAAAATCCTGACATTTATTTTAGTAACAGAATGGAGTTGGTTTCACAGAATGTTAAGTGAATATGTCTGGCTAGTTTGTTTGACTTTATAGGAAGAAAAATGACTTAACATTTTAGCTTTGTAATAGAAATTAAGAAATATTGCTACAAATTCAATGTGTATCCTGAAATATTGCCAACATCAGTCCAGTAAATTACATCATAGAACATTACAACTATAGAATGATGCTTGTTTTTCTGTCAAAGTCATGAATCCTTTCCAAATGATCTTTGTCTTGGCAGACTCATTTTTAAAAACCTTTTAAAACAAAGTATCAAAATTAGGATCATAAGAATTTTCAAATTCAAGTAAATAGCCCATGTTTCATTTCCTAAATTGATTGATGAAGTATTATTTTACAGCTTCATTTTCATATTTTTCTATCATCTGATTTCTTTGCATTCTTCCCAGCTCCTTATAAAGTAACTGAGAAGCCATCCTGATTCCTCCCTTTCTTATTGCTTAGCAAATCTTTCAATGAGTTAGCAAAGCTCATTTCTTATGCCCAAGGAGACCCCCAACACCATCCCTGCCCCAGTCCATATCTCTTACCTGGACTATTGCAATAGCCACCTAACTTGATTCACTCTCCGTCTGCAAGGATAGCCAGAGTGATCTTTTAAAAACATTTATCAGATTACATCATTCCAGTGGCTGCCTGTTATTAAAACAAACTCCAGACTCTTGCCAGGGCTCAAGGACCTGATTGCTGTCCGCCTCTCCACGATCTTCTCTCACATGGGTTCCTCTGCTCCAGCTACACCAGAGTCCTTGGGGGTTTGGGGGTGGCTGTGCTGACCCCTGGGGATGCAGGAAGGTGTCACTCTAGATCAAGCAGTCCCATAACATACAGGGATCACTGTGCCCCAGCACAATAACACCCATGTTTGCTTTTTTCAAAATAAAAACTATTTAATTTGTTCTTTTTAGATATACATAACAGTAGAGTGGATTTTGACATACTGTACATACATGCAGTATAACTTATTCTAATTTGCAAGAAAAATAAAAGGAGACACAGAGACAAGATGCAGAGACAGGAAAAGAAGTGACTGTCCTTCCAAGCAAACACGTTTATTTATATCAAAAGTTACATTAGGTCATGAATACCATGATTGCATTATCATTTAGTAATCTTTTAATCCCAGGTGCTGGATAATTAAGATCAAAGTCCACGCTGATTACTGGACTGATTATCTGACACAGAGGCCTTTTCTCTAAGGACACTGGGTTGAGGTCTCTGATTAACTTTGTGATTGTGGGATGCTTAGTGACTAGGAAGTTTCTACTATACCTAATAGTTATCTTACTAGCTTCCAGGAGAACTGCCTAGCATTCCAAGCATGGGAAACAGAGTGCCAGTTGCCCCCTGGGAGTTTGCTCACCAGAGGAATGCTTCCCTGTACATTTCTCAGTCAGAATACCTACAAGTCCCTGTGTGCCTGAGATGAAGGTCAAAACTGATAAGACTCCAACACAGAGTTTCCTCATGAAGGACATTGCTACAGCAGCCAGGTATCCTGTGTCTTTACACAGAAGTTTTCTCAGCTGTCAGGCATTCTGTGTCCTTGCACAGAAACTTCCTAATCACTAAGCATGCCACAATCACAAAGTTAATTAGAGACCTCAACCCAAACACAGAACCCCTACACTAATTAGGATCCCATTCTTGTGGTTGAACATTATGTATAGTTGCACTGGTCATGTATTCATATATGAAAATAGTAATGTTCAATGCATTCTACTGTCTTTCCTATTCCCATGCCCTTTCCCTTCCCTTCATTGTCCTTTGTCTACTCCAATGAACTTTTATTCTTCCGTCCCCCCCACCCTTATTGTGTGTTAGCATCTGCATATCAGAGAGAACATTCAGCCTTTGGTTTTTTGGGATTGGTTTATCACTTAGCATGATAGTCTTCACTTCCATCTGTTTACCAGCAAATGCCATGGCTGAGTAATATTCCATTGTGTGTGTGTGTATATATATGTGTGTGTGTGTGTATGTATGTATGTGTAGATATATATATATATATATATATATATATATATATATATCACATTATATGATAAAATATTCAACATCTGTAGTCATTAAAGAAATACAAATTAAAACCAAACTGAGATTCCATCTCACTCCAGTAAGAATGGCAATTATTAAGAATACAAGTGACAATAAATCTTGGTAAGGATGTGGGGGAAAATGTTCACTCATACATTGCTAGTGGGACTGCAAATTGGTGCAACCATTATGGAAAGCAGTATGAAGATTCCTCAAAAAACTTGAACCACCATATATGAATATGTGACCACCATTTGACCCAGCTATCCCACTCCTCGGCATACACCCAAAGGACTTACTACAGTGATGCAGCCACATCAATGTTTAAAGCAGCTCAATTCACAATAAATAAGCGATGGAACCAACCTAGGTGCCCTTCAACAGATGAATGGATAAAGAAAATGTGGTGTCTATACACCATGTCTGCTTTTCTCACAAACACCACACTCATTCACACAAGATCTTTGCTTTCGCTTTCAGCCCAGGACACAATTTTCCCAGCTTGTTCCTTCTTACACTTTGGATTCAATTCCAATGTCATCTCCTCTGGAAGGCCATGCCCAGACCTCATTTCTGAAATTGCCTCCTCTACCAATACTCCTGCCAGTCTTATTCCTTACCCTGCTTTATTTTCTTTTTAAAACACATATCACTATGCAATATTATTTATTCATTTGGTTACTCTTTTGTTATTTTTCTCCTTCCCTGAAATTCCCTAAGAGCAGGAATTTTGTACCCCGACCACCTAATAATGCCTCAGATTCAATCTTCTTCAACAGAAAAAAAAAAGAAAGAAAATAAATCAACAAATCAGTATCTATAATAATCATCGCGTGTGAAATAAATATCTAAAATATTTTTTCTTATTTAGGATTAGAGATTCTTAAAAAAAAAAAACAAACTTCAATTTGGGAGGACAGTGATTATTTTTTCCTATGTCAAGTTTCCCTTTTCAGTTTGGGGGTTTTGTTTTGTCTTTTCCAGTGCTGGGGATTGAACTCAGGACCTCAAACATGCTAGGCAAGTGCTCTGCCCCTGAACTACATCCATAGCCCTGGGAGTTGCTTTTACATTTCACAACTTTTACTTTTATATAGTACAGGGAGACATGGCAAGTTTAAAATTAAGCTAAAAACTAAGTCACCATCTAACTCTCTCATAAAATTTGAAAGGTTTTTTTTTTTTTTTTTATGAACAGAGTATTTTAGTCAAGCTCACAGTAAAGGTGCAGTTTCTCCTAGCTCAGATAGTCATCAAAGCAAGAGAGGGCAGCCTCTGAGGGCACCCAGAGAGAGAAGCCCCCCTTGACTCTGAGAGGAGCAACCCCTGAATCTACTGGAATACAGAACAAACATCACCTTTCATCAAAAATACACACCAACATATTTTCAAGACCAAGAAGAGCTGAAACAACGGATTGTTATTTTTTCCTTTTTAAAATCACACTTTGAGAGCACTACATCAAAAGTTCAAAGTAGAGCTGAGAAGTGGACTGAGACAAGTGACAAGTAAGTATGTTGAGGATTACACCCAGATTTTCAAGCATGCTTTTATTTAAATGTCTGGAACCTATGCAGACCAAGATTGAGCATCTTTACTGGTCATCTACAAATCCTCCTGTTGGTCCTGTTGCATTATTTTTTCCAGACTGTTTGGAGTCAACTTTTGTTTATAGTATCTATCACATTTATTTTATTTCCCTATGTAAATCCAATGTGTCAGTCCTGTTTTATAATAATTCTCAGTTTTATATCCTGCCTAGGAAGATGCCCTCCACACTGACATTTAATAAACATTCTCAGGAACTTTCTCCGTATGAGAATTCATTCTTTAATGATCCACTGAGTCCTTGTATTCTAGTGTAAAGTTAATGAAGGGAAGAGGAAAATATAAGATGAAAGAAAATATGTAGTATTAGAATAAGAGTGAAAGACTCTTTTTTTAATATATATTTTCTTAAGTTGTCTATGGATCTTTATTTATTTATATGCAGTGCTAAAAATCAAACCCAGTGCCTCATACATACTAGGCAACCACTCTACCACTGAGTTACAACCTTACGACCCCAGCCCAAGACTGAAAAACTCTTTATTTTTTAATGTTAAAGAGGGGGTTTCTTTTTGGTTTTTGCAGTGCTGGGCATCAGACCCAGGACCTTGTGCATGCTAGACAAATACTATATCACTGAACTATATCCCTATCCCACAGAAGCAGATTTAAAAGTAACACTAAGTTACTGAACTTTTCATTACCATATTGTTAATATTAAGAAGGAAAACAAAACCACAAATATTGATTTAATTGCAATGGGGTAAAAAAAAATTAATTTTAACTTAGGTAATTATTTCATGTGAGCCTTTTCCATAAAAGCTGTAAATTTCATATGATTCTGATATAATTTGTACCTAAATAGTTAATAGGGAATTACAGTAAACAGTTATTTTCCCTGGTGATATAAGAATAAAAATAACCAAAGGGAGAATTTTTACAGAGCTACATATAATAATAAATTTCAGATACTTGTCTAAGTTAGAAATGTCCTTGCTCACATACCACAAAATGGATGATTAGATTAGAGCCTGTACTTCTTAATACTTTATGAAAAGCCCATAAATAATATTTTTCTCCAAAAGTGACTTAGGAATTAGATCACAGACCCTGTAAGATTTCTGGTAACATTAAATTAGACAATTGAGTTCTCTTTCTTGAGCTAGCATACTTCGCTTACAAAGACAGACACAAAGTCTAGCACAACCATAGACACCTTCTTAGCATCTTTCTCCTTAGGCTTACTGGGGAGATAGAAGTAAACCTAGAATCTTCTCTCATTCACACTTGTCATTTCCTTGTAAATGCTGGAACTATTCCAAAGCAAAGAGCAGATGACAGCAAAGACTTCAAAAGATAATGGCTCCTAAGGAAGAGCAAAATGAGAAAAATATCCCACCAGCTATCAGAAACTTATCACACAAGTCTAATAATAATACAGTGTGGCATTTGCACAGGAATAGACCAACAAGCCATCGGAAAAGAATAATCCAAACAGGGACCTGTGCCTATGTAGAAACTTGATTTATGGCAAGGCATGTACTGAAGATTAGTGGAATAAAGCAGTTACCATTCAGTAAATATTGATGTTAAAAGAACTGGCTAGACAATTTTATGGGAGAGAAATTATAGGAAAAAATTCAATTATATTTCTAACTCATACCAAATATACAAAACAATTCCAGGGAGAATTGAACATTTAAATGTAAGAGATAAGGCATAAAATATTCAGAAAACAATACAGGTGAAAGTTTTTATAATCTCACAGTAGGAAAGGACTTCTTAAGAATCAAAACACATAATCTATAAGCACAAAAGAATAATAAATCAACCAAATTAAATTATGCACTTTTGGGCTGGTGTTGTAGTTCAGTGATAGAGTGCTCGCCTAGCACATATGACGCACTGGGTTTGATCCTTAGCACCACATAAAAATAAAAAATAAAGATATTGTGTTTATCTACAACTAAAAAATATTTTTTTAAAAAAATTATGCAACTTTTGTTCTTTGAAAGACACCACAGAAAGACTGAAAAGACAAATCAAAGACTAGGAAAGATATTTCCAACACATACACCTGAAAAAAAGCCTAGTATACTAGGCTCTTTCTCCTTTAGAAACAGAGATAGAGAAATGTACTGTTAGAAGGCCAATAGGGTAAAGGAAGGGGATCAAGGGGGAGGGGGGAGGGAGGGGCATGGGAAAGTACTGAGGAATCAAATCTGCCAAATTGTGCTATGTCCATGTGTAAATATACCACAACAAATCCTGTATTATTGTATATGTGTGTATGATTGTGTGCATTTATATATATATGTGTACATGTGTATGTGTGTGTACACATATATATAGTTTTTTTGGTACTGGGGATTGAACTCAGGGTGCTTTACACCTGAGGTACATTCCCAGCCCTTTTCATTTTTTATTTTGAGATACCATTTCACTAAGTTGCTGAGGCTGGTCTCAAACGTGCGATCCTCTGCTTCAGCATCCCCAGTTACTGGGATTACAGGCCTATGCCACCACACTCAGCTTATATATGTAATTACAATATATAAATTAAGATAATAATAATTAAAAGGAAATCAATAGAGTAGAACAAACAAACTCGGAGAGAGAGGAGGGGAGGAAAAGTGAAGGTATTAGGGAGTGAGACTGATCAAATCATGTGCACAAATGAATTTGGCATAATGATTTCCACCATTATGTATAATTATAATGCATAAATAAAAAATAAAATGCAAATCAACAAATCATGAGGTAGAAAAAAAAAGAAATATATTCCTAGAAATCAATAAGAAAAATCTAAACAACCCAATGGAAAAGGGGACAAAAGACATGAGAAGTATTTCGAGGAAGGAGAACCACAAATGCCCATTAACATGGAAGATGCTTAAGCTCATTAGTAATCATAAAAATCCCAACTAAAGCTACAGAAGGACCCTTTCACTTCTACCAGGTGAGGCAAAAAGTTCTGAAGTCGGACCATGTAAATCACTGACAAGGAGATGAAACCAATGGTGGCTTGTTCCTTACATATGCTACAGTGTTGTTTTACTGTAAGCTCAAATACAGTTTTTAGAATATCATCTGTGGTGGCTCTCTAGGTGGCCATGGCAGTGGGTTTCTACAAAGCAGGTCTGCACTTGCTTCTGACAGATGGCTGCAGGCATGATCAAACTGGGAGTACCCAAAAGGAAATTCTCACCATATTTTGGATTTTATCCCCTACACACATGCACAGGCGCACACGCTCAGTGTGAACAGTCGGCAAATCTTGGTGACAGCCAACTGGAGAGCTATGAAGCCAGAAGTTTCACAGAGTCCCCTGCTGGAGGAAGACAGTGCATCTGGTCTCCATGATACTGCATGTGTAATCCTCTGGGACCCTGTTTGTGGGGATTCTAAGCTTGGTCTTCTATTTCCTCTATCCGAAGTAGCCTATAGACAGATGCTCGATTTTACCTGATGTGGCAAATGCACTCAAGACTGCAGTCAGCCTGATGCCCTGCTGACTTCCAAGGGTTCCTGCTTTCACTCTCAGCTGCACCCTTACCTTAGTCGATTTCATTCATGCATCTTAAGAGCCAGTATTTTGTATTTCAATCAGTATTTTCCATTGTTGCCAGCCAGGAAAGCTAGCTGGACAACCTAAACCACTTTACTGACAGAATTAAGGTCAAAACTCACTGTTGTGAAACATAATCATATTACTTTCCTGCTCTGAAATCTTCAGTGCTTTTCCCATGGTATAGAGAAAAAAGTTCAAGCTTAGCACTTCCCGGAGAGGCCCAGCCCTGTTCAAGAGGCATGAGGGGAGCTGGCAGTGTGGCTCAGTGGTAGAGCGCTTGCCTGCAGGTGCAAGGCCCTGAGTTCATTCTCCAGGATCACAAAAAAAAAAAAAAAAAAAAAAAAAAGAACAAAGGCTTGAGGAAAACTTTCCCAGAGGAGAAGCAAAATGGAAATTGAACTGAATCAGCAGCAACTCAAGAGGAAAAACAAGAGAGTGTAGGAAAACAGCAATGAATCCTAATTAGCAAATTCCATAGCAAAGGAATATTCAAGCCTAGGAAGGCAGAGCTCAGTGTCAGATCAGCAAGTGAGAAGCCAAGACTGCAGGGCGAGAAAGCTTCTCAAGGCCAAGAGAGTCAAGACTCAGAGCGCAGTGGGGGAGACCAGGCCCATCATTAGCAATATTGGCCCAACTACTCAGAAGGCCAGTGGGCACCGAGGATACAAACTGAAGGGCCAACTGGGTGACATGGTCATAAAAGGAGTAAGATAAATCTGCCACCTTCCAATTCACAGAAGCCCCAGAGGCTCAAGCAAACCCTCAAACACACCAGAAGGCCTGAGAGCAGCGCCTACCTCCAGGTCCGTGTTAGGTGGAGGTAGTTCTCACCATGACACTGAGCTTGGCCTTCACAGGCAAAGCCTCCCAACCATGGCCAACCTCATCGCTGTCAGCCGGGCTAAGGCCTTGGCTGGCAGGGACTGACAAACCGCTCAGCACCAGGCCTTCGCCATCTGGCCCCACACCACCTCTCCTGGCTCACCTCTACCTCTCCTGTTCCATCTACCACCTCCTGCCACAACACACAGGCTGACAAGCAGCAATCACTCCAGGCTTCCCTCCTGCACAAGCAGCTCCCTCTTCCTGAATGACTCGGCCCCTCTTCTCTCCCTGGAAAATCCCGACTCATTCTTCAAAGCTCCCTCAAATGTTGCCTTGATTCCTGTAAGTCGAGTTTGTATCACTCCGCTTTGGGGTTCTGTCAAGTATAGCCAACACATTAGTTTTAAGATTATTTTTAATCATGATTTATTAGCAGTATTCATACCATCACATTCATCACTCACTGAATGCTTAGCATGCATCAGGTGCTGTATTAAATGCTTTACATGTTTTTTTTTCTCTACCACGACCTGTTAACATTGTCCCCAATTTTACAGAAGAGGAAACAGGTTCACAGAGTTTGAAGTATTCACCTAAAATTACACAGCTACTGAAAGGATTCAAACATGGTTTGTTGTGACTCAAAAGTTCATGATCTTTTCAATTAAATAACATAATCAACTTTGTTTATCTCCGCTGCCTCCAACAATAACTTAAAAGGCTATGCCTTCCTCCTTGTTATACACAGTACAATGCCTGACATAGAGCTGATGCTCTCAAAATATTTCATACATGAATGAATACATCACCAGCATTCTAGAACATGAACTGTATCTCAGAACTGATAACACGATGTTGCAACTGTCTTTATCTCACCCTCAACTAGAATATACTGGATGGCTCATATTGTCCAGAATGATAGGCAGAGAGAGGTCAGCTAGATGAAGACTCAGGTACAAGGAATCAGGCAGGTCAGCATAATGTCTGTTTAGCAAATTGGTTTAATCTAGTAAAACAAGTACTTACTTTTAAAAACAAGTGGGGTATTCTAATCTCCTTTCAAAATAACTGGCTATCTCAATCACTTCATTTTTATCTTTTCCTAGCCCAATTCAATACAATGCCATAGAAGGGATGAAAGAATTCACAAACCTCATGGACTACTGGGTTGATTAAACTCCTTTTCTCTGAAGGAGGTTCCAGTCTTGCTCCATTCTATACAATTGGGGAAAGTAAGTAGGTGCAGAGCCCCATGACTCCTTCAATTAAATCCTCCAGAAGTTTCCCACATTCGGAGCAAAAGCCAAAGTCCTGATAACAACCTAAACCCTGCTACATAATTTGAACCTCTGTTTCCTCTGTGGTCTCATCTACATTCACCCCATGGCTTGATCCCGGCCAGCCCCTGGTCTCCTTGCTGTTCCTTCTGAATGAAGCCACCTCTGAACATCCTTTTAGAACACTGAAGGCACAAAATACATCATTGCTATAGGGAAGACTGAATGAACCGTCTCATCTTTACATCATGACCTGTTGGCTCATTGCCATTTACTCTGATGTCCATTTTCCAAATTTCTGAATCACATTAGCATCACAAATTTAAATAAATCTTTAATTTTTTTTTTCACTTGGAATTGATCAGTGATGACTGAAATGTCATGGGTTGAGAGTTTTTCCATTGCTTTTATCAGAAATGACTTACAGTGACCATTATCTAAAAATGTAATTTTAGTTTTGAGACCCTGTTCTAAATTTTAAGAAATAACAGCTTGTATTATACCAAGCACTTTAGTGTGATTTGCCAAGATATATTATTTATTTTGCTACAACTAAAAAAAAAAAAACACATTCAATTGTAAAACTTGATGGAAAATAACTACAGTAATTAGACAACCTGAGAATTTTCTTTGAAAGGATTCTAGTTTTGAAATATTTTAAAATATTGATTTAAAAGGACCTTCTTGTTTGTTTAGATCCCTGGAAGTAAGATCACTAAACTACAGTTAGTTACCAGCTACCAACATTAACAAATTATCCGAGTCAATTTTTTTAAAATATCCAAAGAGCCAACAGAAAAAGCTACTTACTTACAACTGGTTTGGGAGTGCAGGGTCCTCCTTCCCTCCCTCTTCCCCCCCCCCTCTCTCTAGTATCCTCCCTCCCTCCCTTCCTCCCCTTTCTCCCCCTCCCCTTTTTCTTCCTAATTATATTCTGATATTTTGAGCTTAAAGGCTCTGAGCACATAAGCCATAGAAAAAAACAAACCAGCTTGTGATTTAAAGGGGGGAAAGTGGCCATGCATGCCAATATCTCCACCTCAAAAGAGAAGTCATGGACAAGATCAAGCTCATTCTGTCTCCATCTAGTTACCTCACCCGAGGTCAACTTGGGAAAATCACCTACAGCCATCTTGAAAATTGCAATCAGTGAGGCTTATCAACAGGCCCATCCATGTCACAATGTAAATCTTTTTCCATTTCAAAAATTGATGGCTAAGGGCTCTTGAGTGGTGGCATTTGATTCCACATTACTCTGCAGTATGTAAGCAAAAACAAAGACCCATGATTCTGAACCTTCTATTACAGACCCACGCCACACTGTGAAAGAAAACATTCCTCAGGAAATTGCTAGTGTTATTGCCTTCTTCCCATCAATGTAAACAGCTTTCCTATTTTCCATTCTAGATTTAAAGATAGGAACATGGCAGTTAAACATTACATTTTAGAGTAGTGCTTTTTCTCCTTAAAATAATATTTGAAAACAGCATGCATAACCAAAAGAACAACTGAAATAACCCATGAGTTAAAGACCAATCCCTCAAAGAAATTCTTTAATATTCTATTTACAACCTTGTAAAGTTATCATAAACAACTGCAAACAGAATTAAGCCAACAGAGCAGATATAACAAAGGAGACAAATAACTGGGTTGGGGGCTACTGGGGGTTGAACCCAGGGTCGCTTTTCCACTGAGCTACATCCTTGGTCCTTTTTTATTTTAACATAGGGACAGTCTCCCTAAGTTGCCGAGGGTCTTGATAAATTGCTGCAGCTGGCCTCGAATTTGTGCTCCTCCTGCCCCAGCCTCCTGAATCACTGGAATTACAGGCATGTGCCACTGTCCTGAGACAAATAACATTTAAAAGAAATTTTAAACAACCCTCAAGAATGGAACATTAAATGCAGTCAAATTTAATCTTATCTCCCTGTCTAATGCAGCTAAGTTTTTGGTGGGGTTTATTGGTTTTCAAAAAGCTTTACAGTAGCTTCATTTCCACAAAGTAAAGAAAACAAGTTTTAAAAGACCATGCAATCAAGGGTTATTATAAGCTCATAACTTCCCAGCTTTTCTTACTGAACACTTCTATTCCCATGGAGTCATTTAATCCTGGAGTTGAAAATATGCAGAAGAGACGTTCTCAGCACCAATTAATGACAGGGGATAAACATACTGAAGCCCAGATACACCTCCAGTGTCTGACTCAGCTGTGCTGGAGTGGGGTTCAAGTAGCAGTATTTTGATAAATACCACGTGGTCTTAACATTATACTAGTTCCCATCAAATCTTCTAAGAAAAGACCTTGGGGATATCTAGGCTCTGCTGAAAAACTTCCCATGTTGAGACCTGATACCTCATTAGAAAAATTCAAAGGCAATGCACTACTTTAACTTTTTTCCTGGGTCAGGGGGCAGTACCAGGGATTGAACTCAGGGGCACTTGACCACTGAGCCACATCCCCAGGCTTATTTTGTATTTTATTTAGAAACAGGGTCTCACTGAGTTGCTTAGCGCCTCATTTCGGTTGCAAGCTTTGAACTTGCGATATTCCTGCCTCAGCCTCCCCAGCTGCTGAGATTACAAGCGTGCACCACCACCCCCAGCAGTAGCAATGCACTGCTTTGAAGAATAATTATTTTTCAACAAGAAATGGCTATTTTTACACAGTTTAGAAAGTGATCATTGCCCCTTAACAATAGCAATAGAGTTCCAAGATCTCTGCACTAGTCCCTCTTCCTAAAAATCACTTTGTCTAATCTCCACATGCCTAGCTCCAGCTCCTTGTTCTCTCAGGTCTGGGCTCAAATGTCACCTCCCTGGGATACTGTGCCCTATCACACTTTTCCCAAGCCAGTCTCTGCTCACTAAGGGCACTTCTCTCATCTGAAGTGTGATTCTATCTGTTGACTCTCCTTGGGTGCCAGATGCAACACTGTATCTTCAGCGAGTGGCACACTGTCCAACAAATAGCCACTCAATACAGATTTCTGAATGAATAAATGAGAGAACAAGAGATAATGAGCAGTCTAATGCAAAGAGAAAAACTCAAATTGCCAGGCACAGTGGCACACACCTCTAATCCCAGCCACTGGCAGGCTGAAAAAAAGGATTGACCAAGGCCAGCCTGGGCAACTTAGCAAGATCCTGTTTCAAAATAAAAAGCTCAGTGGTAGGGCAGTCCTGGGTTCGATCTTAATTTTGTCTTTTTTTTTTTTTAAGAGAGAGAGAGAGAGAGAGAGAATTTTTAATTTTTTTTTTTTTTTTTTTAGTTTTTGGCAGACACAACATCTTTGTACGTGGTGCTGAAGATCAAACCCGGGCCGCAAGCATGCCAGGCAAGCGTGCTACCCCTTGAGCCACATCCTTAGCCCCTCGATCTTAATTTTGTAGACAATGTAATGAAATCCCAAAAGGAAAAGATGCCAGTCTCCAATTTTATTTTGTAAGGAGTGTGACACTTTTGCTGACATTTTCCTATTTTCCACCCTTTTCTCCCCACCTTTGTGAGATGTTGTATTAAGATCCTAATCAACGATCTCAGAACCCAACTATCAGAGAGCAAAGATGGATAATGAAATAAGGTCCAATTGCCTGAATCATCCTGGCTTCTCACCAAGATCCAGAATGGACAGGATGTGATCACACTGCAGGACCAGCTTGGCTGACCGTGGAAATCCGCCAGGTATTCTGCTGATACATGTAGTGCCATCACCAGCCAACGAGGCAAGGAAGCAAAATCACTGCTAATTCACCCACAAAACCGTCCACCTTTTCCCTTGGTGTTATCACACAAGCTTACTATGGGGACGACCAAATTCCACCAGTTTCTTTGACATACACCTATGTTTCTTTCCTTCTCAGTACCCAGATAAGTAGACCCTGGGCCACTTTCCCCAGCCCCAGCTTCCAGAGTCACCTACCCTCTCTGAGTCTCTTTACTTTTCTTCCCTAATCAGCCCTATTTTCTTCACACTTAAAACATCAGGATCTTGTCTGATTTTTTTTTTTTTTTTTTAAAGATAGAGTGAGAGAGGGAGGGAGAGAGAGAGAGAGAATTTTTTTTTTTAATATTTATTTTTTATTTCTCGGCGGAAACAACATCTTCGTTTGTATGTGGTGCTGAGGATCGAACCCGGGCCGCACGCATGCCAGGCGAGCGCGCTACCGCTTGAGCCACATCCCCAGCCCCTTGTCTGATGTTTTAAGGCACAGTGATACATACTTGTAACCCCAGCAACATGGGAGGCTGAAGCAGGAGGATCTTAACTTTGAGGGCAGCCTCAGCAACTCAACGAGACCCTATCTCAAAAATAAAATTTAAAGCTGGGCCCAGTGGTACACTCCTATAACCTCAGCAGCTTGGGAGGCTGAGGCAGAAGGATCTCAAATTCAAGGCCAGGCTCAGATATTTAGTGAGGTCCTAAGAAACTTAGGTCCTAAGCAGCTTAGATTCTAAGCAAGTTTATCCAAAAAAAAAAAAAAAAAACATGAATTAAAAGGACTCATAAAACCTACGCAACAATTTTGCCCTCTAAAAGTGCTCTTTCCCATAGTATCTGCCTTTGTAAATGGAACCACCTTCTGTCATCCTGAGCTTCTCAACTCCACCTTCTTTGCTCACTTTCCACGCCAGTCATATCCAACACTGTATTCTATCCTGACTCCTAAATAGCTCTTAGATGTGTCTCCTCTTCCCCATCCCCACTGCCACTGCCCGCCCCACTACACAGAATCTACCCTCTATGACCATCGCCATGACCTTCGAAGCTGCACTTGTGGCCCTGGTCAAGACATTTCACCTCTGATGTAACATGGTTCACTGAAAAGAAAGTGGGCTTCTTAAACCACTTAGTTCTGTGCCCTTGAGAAGGGCCCTTGACCTCTCCAAGACCCAGTACACACAGTATCTACTTTGTACAGGGACTGCTGTTAAGAATCAGAGACACGGCCTACAAAGCACCTAGACCTAAGGGAGCCTGTTATCTAGTTCAGTGCTTTCTTATTTGTATTATTTTCTTATCTATAAAAATGAGTAATAAGTCTCTGAATAATTTCGAAGATTCAATTAGATGAGGTGTGAGGCATCAAACACAGCTACAGTGTCATTTCCTGGGGGTGGCTCCCCATTCCCAAGACAAAACAAGGCCAGCACCCTTTCCCAACTGTATCTCTGGCACTTGACTTCATATCCCTTCTCCTTCTTAATGAGTTGTTTAATGGTAAGACTTTGCATCTCTTCATACCCTTCTCTCCTTCAAAGCCACAATTACAGGTAAAACTTTATGTGTGAGAAAGTCCTTTACCACATATTTCAACATGCAAGTAATTATCACATTTTCAAATTTGGAAAGCAATATCCATAAGTGCAAGTGTATTTAAGGGGATGACAGGGCAGAATATTTTTAAGCCAGAAATTGTAAAAAATTTCAAACTATAGCTGGTATACATATTCACAAAAACATGGTAAAGATGATGAAAGATTATAAAAATCTTGCTTAAATCATATCTGAGAAATAACTTTGTCAGAGATGACTCCTTGAGTTGAAATAAAAAGGACAGATGGAGCTGGGTGTGGCCACACACATCTATAATCACAGTAGCTCAGGAGGCTGAGGTAGAGGGTTGTGAATTCAAAGCCAGCCTCAGGAATTTAGGGAGGCCCTAAGCAACTCAGATAGACCCTATCTCTAAATAAAATATATATTTTAAAAAAGGCTAGACAAATGGCTCAGTGGTTAAGCACCCCTGGATTCAATTCTAGGTACCAAAAAAAGAAAGAGAGATGGTATAAATCTGACAAAACAGGTTAAAAAAGACAGAGATGATTGAAAGTGATTGATTATTGAGGTTGTTTGTAACAGTCCCCAAAGTGTATGTCAGTAATATTTTAGATTTTTTAATTAATGTGATAATAAATGCAAATATTTCTTCTTTAAAAACAGAGAACAAGATGTGATGGTGCATTTCCATAATCCCAGCAACTTGGGAGGTTAAGATAGGAGGCTTACAAGTTCGAGGCTAGTCTCAGCAATTTAGTAAGGCCCTAAATACCTTAGTGAGACCCTCAAAATAAAAAAATAAAATGGGCAGGGGCATAGTTCAGTGGTAAAGCACCCCTGGGTTTAATCCTCAGTACCAAAAAAAAAAAAAAAAAGTAAGAGAAAAAAACCAGGTGGGTGGCACACACCTGTGACCCCAGCTACTCAGGGAGGCTAAGGCAGGAGGATCACAAGTTGGAGACCAGCCACAGCAACTTAAGAAGACCAAGTCTCAAAACAGAAAATGAAAATTTAAAAAAGAGTTAGGGGTGTAGCTCAGTGGGAAAGTGCCCCTGGGTTCAATACCCAGTACTTCTAAGTAAATAAATAAAGTAAGTAAAAGAGAAATTAAAATAAAAATTTAGATATATCAATTAAGTCTTAACTTTTTCTTCACATTTATTCACATAGATTGGAAAAGAAATCAGAGAAATTTTTCTCCATATGATTTTGTGATTTAGAACGTACAGATATAAAAAGAAGCTAACAATCTTTCTAAGCATGTGAAAAATAAAAACTAATTCTGTTTAAAGAGGAATACAAGCAATTTAAATGACTTTCCTCAGATCCCTATGTAACAATCTCTAAAACTGCAGAAGTAAATGTTTATATTTGAACAATTTAACTACGGCCCTGAAAAGCTGCTCAATGCCCAGAAAGTACTTCTTCAGCAGCTGGTACCTACCCTGGTTGAGAAAACAAGGCAGAAAATGAGTTGAAGATTCCTAGAATATTGTCTAGTGTAGCCTAGCTGCAGAACGCTCCTAAGACTGTCACACGACATGTCTTCTAAAATGCTACCAGTAGATGCTGAATCACTCTTTTCTAGGGGATCTTGCTAAATTTTTTTATTTCCAATTTTGACCATTCTGAAGTAAAAGAAAAATTTCAAATTTAAAATTTGGAGTCTTTTATGGATGTATATTTATAGTGTTACTTATTTTAGAACCATGACTCTTCTTCAAACACTGTTTTGGCCTGGGAGACAGACACAGCACTGATTTGCACATATCCCAAACATATCATCAACCAGGCCCTGAGCATAACCAGGCAGGTGTGCCCCTGGGACCACTGAAGAACAAACACTATTTGTGAAATCATAAAACCATGGTCAAGTATTCTAGTGAACGTGATGCTGCCGCAAGTATAAGGAAATGGAGAACATTATCATGATGTCAGACATTCTCTCTCTTTTTTTTTTTTTTAGATCCTTGGTACTTTTTCTTCAATTGTGTTCCTCTGTGAACACAACTGTAGCAGTCTTGTAATTCACCACAAGGCAAAGTCCTAAACAATATCAGACCAGACTAAAAAGCAATTGGGCTGAGAGAAGAAATAACTAGAAAAATATTAATGAATTTTTTTTTCTGTTATTTCCTTCAGGCCACATTTCTCCCCTGCAATACTGTCACAGCACTACCTAGTCTGGGAAGGAGGTTGGCAACACTGTTGGGTACTCACTGTAGAAAACAAAATGATTTTCAAAAGCTAAGTCATGATGCTAAACTGCAAGTTACTAATGTCCAAAATGAATTCAGTGCACTAGTTTCTGTTGATATTTCCCATAAACTATTCCGGTTATTTTTCAATGAATCATTTCTGCTGAAAGAACCTAGAAATAAGCCAGAGTCCTTTTATACTTGGCTTTTTAGTTTTAATGCAACAATACTGTTTTCTCTATATTCCTGAGAAATCAGAGCAGTCACAAAATGTTTTTAAAAAATGGCTTCCGTGTGACATCATCGCTGGAATATCTCAGTTTGCACAAGTATTTGGGATGGACTTTAGAGACAGAAAATATTACTTGAGACTGATTTAGCTCACTGAAGTAATGCTCCCAACTAAAGTACATAAACTTATTTAAAGGATAAAAATAAGTTTATGTACTTTATAACCAAATATAATGATTGCTTTATTACCCTAAGATACATTTTCAGATAACTGTGCCAATTCATTAGGAACCACAAATTGTATTTTGTTTATGCTAAAGGTAACTCAAAATACATATATGAATAAATACCATTTGGTAAAAATAATCCTGATCATTTTTTTTAACCTTCTGATATACAGAACTAAATTGCCTTAAATTTCTATAGAAAAAAATATAATTGGTGTTTGTATTATTCTGCAATAAGCAGCCACTGTTATATTATTGCCACGAAATTTTTTCCCATTTTCTCATTGCTGATGATGACACTGTTACAGGTAGTTACTCCCTACACTTCCTACTTTCTTAGTCTCTCTCTGACACTAACCAATATGGACTAGTGAATACTTGAAAAAGGTATCTTCTTCCAGTATAAACTGATTCTTTTATAAACTATCTATTGTATACCCTCTATGAGTTAAGCTTTGGTTAAAGATTTTGGATGCAATGTTCATTAAGATAGATTTCTTCAGGTTCATTATATTAAATGAAATAATCCAGGCACAGAGAGATGAATATCATAATCTCATTCATATGTATAATAAAAAAAAAGTTAATCTCATAGAAGTAGAGAGTAGAAGGGTAGTCACCAAAGGCTAGGGGTGTTGAGGGAAAGGAAACTGGGGAGACACTGATCAAAAAAAGACATAATTACAGTTAGATAGGAGGATTAAGTTCAAAAGATCTATTACACAGCATGGTGACTATAGTTAATGATGATATATTTCTTGGAAAGTGCAGAGAATTGGTGTTAAGAGTTACCACAAAAATGATTGCTATGTGAGGTAATGCATGTGTCAATTAGCTAGATTTAACCATCTCACCGTGTATATATACTTCAAAACATCACATCATGCATGATAAGTACATATAATGTTGTCCATCAAGTTTGAATAAATAAATAAATAAATAAATAAATAAATAAATGGCAGGTTCCCTGACTTAAGAGCTCATGGTCTATTAAAGGCAAAAGACAACTGCGTTAAGATTTTCCACGCAGAGTAAGCGCAATGACACAGAAATATCCCTAGAAGGATTGTTTGAATCAAGCAGGAAGGTCAGCTACAGTTATATTTCATGTCATGAAATAAATCCACCTCCTTTATCACAAAGGTGATGCCCTAATACTGTCTGGTTTCCACTTCTCCATCTTGGCAAAGCACTGTTGATAGGTGAAAACAACATCAAAATATCTCTGAGAATCACAGTCATAGTCCTGTTCCCGTACTTCATAAGGTTCAGCATCACATCAGACTAACAACTAATCTAAGTTGGAAAATATAAACAAGTCCAGTGGTTGTTAAGAATAGGCATGCATATACCAAGAAAAACATAAGCCATGAATTTACAGCCTGGTACACAAATACTGTATTTCTAGTTGAGGTTTTTAAACCATATTATCACATCTATTTTTTGGTTGTTTACTATCTGAATAAAAGTAAGCTATCTGAAAGTATAAATGCTTACCATATTATGTGCTAAATTAGAAGGCAGGTTGATTAGATACATCATAAATCAAGTCTTTTAGTTATAAAAACACACAAATAAGGCCTTCCCCTCCCCTAAAATAAATTTACATTATAAGAAAAACATTTTTGAAGGTATGTGCATAACATTTAAAATGCTAATACGCACCCAAAAATAAAGACTTGACATACAGAAAAGCAGTGCATATGTACACTAAAATTTATAATTGGTGACTTGCTACTCATAGTGCCTACAGAATCAGGTAAAAGAGACTGAGTGCTTTAAACAATATATATGTTCTCACAAGTGCTTGATAGAAAATCAAAGCACATTCATGATTTTCTTCCAATACATCAGTCTTTAAAAGAAGCCAAAGACCAAAGACAACAAACAGTATACATGGCCCATTTGTGTATTCTGCTTTTATAAATATGGTCATTTTAACCTGAAGAGCCTCATTTGAAATGCAGGGCTACCCACATATTTGATATATACCATTTTTTCAGACCATCTGAAGGCCATTCAATTTCCCCATGGTCAGGGTGACCTCATAAGACTTGGGCATGGCCCAGCCTGGCTCAGAGGTGAAATCAAGGCAGCAAGATCACCCAGCAAAGTTGTTTTGCTCTAACAGCCCTGTAACAAGAATGACCAAAGCCAAGGAGAATGAAGAAGATTGCCCAGCCTTTGTCAAATGGAATTGCCAGTTCTCCCAATGACAATTCCCTACCTCACTAGGAAGCAGTTGCATTTAGCAAAAAGCTAAGGTACTACTGATTCTACATCTTGAAACTGTGGGTCTTCAGGCACAAACATACTGGTCATCTGTGTGGATTGTGGGATTGTTACTGAAACCTGGGTTTGAAATAACAGTTTTGAGAAGTTTGATCTATCCATTCCAACCCGGTTCTATATGGCCTTAGAGAGCTAATACTTGAGGACTCCAGTGAATGTCCCTCCCCCACAGGCTAAACAGCCAGGGCCTCCAGAATTTCAGCTGAGACATTCATTTCTTGGGCAATTTTTCTCTTGGGGTGGAAAACAATGGACTCTTTCCATTTTTTTTTTTTTTCTTGTCAACAAAGGACTCTAAGATGAAGTCCTTTCAATTGCATCCTTTCCGACTTCTTTATAAATGACGAGTGGGCCAGGGGAGTGGGGGGAGCGGCCGAGCAGGGAAGAGGTGACAGGCAACTCACCTCCTTCAGCTGCTCCAGCTCCTGTTTGAGGCTGTCGTACTCAGCCTCCAGCTCGTCATACTGCTGTTTGAGGGTCAGCTTCTCTTCCAGTACCACCAGCCCGTACTCAGCAGCCTGGATCTTCTCGTGGGTCGTCTCTGTGAGCTCCTTGGTCAGCCTCTCTATCTCGGTCTTATAATGGTCCACCGTCTGCAATACCTCTTCTGCGGCCATAGCCCCGGTGGATGGAGGCAGGTGGGGGTGACCGGGTCGGGGAGATGGGTGCAAAACAGGCGGGGAACGGGAGAAGCAAATGGGGAGGGGAAGCAAAAATGGAAAAGAAAAAGTGTGCCTGGATGAATGAGCAAAGCAATACCCTGACGGCTCTGCTGGCCGAGGCAGCTACACTGCCCGAGAAATTGACGCGAAATGCAACATGGAGAATGTAGGCGAGAGGCTCAGGGGCGAGGCGGCAGCTGCTGCGGCATGTGTCCTCTGGGCCGGCCCCTGCGTGCGGTCAGCAGCGGTGCGGCATGGCCTGGGCTGCGGCGGCCGGGGAAGGCGAGGGGCTCCGGATCCCGTTATTCAGAGGCGCGGGGCCGCCATGTCTCTCGGCAGCGTCACTGCAGTCTCCCCCTGGGTCTAGCGCGCTCCGGCTCCAAGCTCGCTCGCTCGCTCGCTCCACCTGCTCCCTCTGGCCCTACAGCAGCCGGTGCGGAATGATGCAGTCTAGGGCCCTTCCCGCCTGCCCTCGGCTCCAGGCAGGGGGCGGGGAGCGGATGGAGTCAGCGCGGGGGGAGGAGGGAAGGACCAGACGGAAACGTCCCGAGGCGCCTCCCGCCAGGCGCGCAGGCTGCCACCACTGGCTGCACCGCCCGGCGCGCGAGACGGAGGCCGACCTGGCGGGGAGGCATCGGGAAGCTAGGAAAGCCCGGCGCTTGCGCCCGGCCCGGCTTTGCTGAAGCAGGAGTACCTTCCAGAGCCTTGTCCCCTGAACTTCGAAGCCCCCGAGGGTGGTGTGGGCGCCCCAACTATCTCGCTGCCATGTGGGCAAAGCTCAGGAAACTGCCTTGGTGCCTTCTCCAAGGGAACGCAAACAAAATCAGCATGGTCAGGGTCCCCCACGCAACCTTCTTCCCGACCCGTGGGACCTCTGGCTCAAAGTAACCTTTCCTAGCTTCCTACATCCTAATAAATGCTGCTTCCAAAGCTTCCTAGCTGTGGCCCCTAAGACACTTGCCCTCCCTCATCCTCTTCTCCCTGCGCCTCACCCCCTCTAGTCTTGCCGGGTCAACCAAACTCGCCACTAAAGAGCCTTACCATCCCCCCTCAAGACAGGCTTCCCTAAAATTGTTTTCCTTGCTGGGCATGGTGGCACTTGCCTGTAATCCCAGCGACTGGGAAGGCTGAGGCAGGAGAATCACAAGTTTGAAGCCGGCCTGGGATACCTGGGGAGATCCAGTCTCAAAAAGTAGGGCTGGGAATGGCACTTGGTGGTTTAAAAAAAAAAAAAAAAAAATGAGTTCAATCCCCACTACACACACACACACACACACACACACACACACACACACACACGATTGCTTGCCTTCAACCTTTTCTGGTCCAGTTTATCACAGGATCATTGTCTACTCTGGAAAATACCATTATAATGCATGTACCAAATAAGCCTTTAGGCACTATTTCCTCCCAATGGTTCTTCCATCGAGGCACCTTACTCTATTTCATTAAAGAATGAAAGAAATGTCCATGAAACTCCCTTTACAAGGTATCTATAATACCCTACAACAAACACTGTAAATATAAGAGCAAAGAGTTCATGAGATCATGCGCCAAGCCTTCTTCTGAGTTTGTTATATCAAATTTCTTCAGTTCTTACAAGGATTCTGTGATGTAGGAGCCACTGTCTCCAATGTATAGGTGGTGAAAGAAAGTCACAGGAAGGTTGGGTGATTTGCTTCAAGTCAGGCAACTCTTTGAAGCGATGAAGCCCTAAAATGGATTATTACGTTGGCTTCACCTTCACTCATTTCTAATACAAGCTTAGCAACAAAATAGTATGTGTTTGTAAGATAACAACATTAATATGAAAGTGATGAAGAAGTGTCATAAAGGGACAAAAAAAGTAAAGAGATGAAAAGGGTGGGAAAGAAATGAGGAGAGAGAACAATTAAGAAGGAAAGGAAGAGCAGTAGAGCAAAGAACAGTTGTGTGTAAATAGGAGGCTATGGGTTCCATAGACCAATGGGTCTCACCAGTTCCTTCCCTCTCTCCTATTGAGAGGCACCTATTCCAAATTGTTTCTCAGTGGCCACGATGTGTTCAACGCGTGAATTGTCTGAACCAGAGAGCAGAAACCAACCCTACACTGTGCATATGGTATAGGAAAGAAGACAATCGATGGTGTGGGAGGAAAAGAAAATGAAAAACCTTTAGAAAGATTCCAGTAACAGGCTCTCTGGAGGTAATTTCCATTGCTTCAGAAACCAGACCCCCCCCCAAAAAAAAAAAAAAAGATTCCCTCTAAATGCTTACAATCAAAATATTCTCTTGCAATTATCTGATATAAATAAAGGGGAAACTGTGCAGCCACCATGAATTCCAACATCAAAGAGGAGCTGGGATAATAATAATCCCATTATTACACTTATGCTTCCCAAGCCTCACCCTCCAAATGAAAAGCCCCTCATGTGTGCCCCTGTTGCACCTGTCCTTTATCACACTGATGAATGATCATGAGCTGCAAAAGAGATGAAACTCACAACTGTAGGGATTTTTGTGTTGTGTCCCTGAATGGTCCTCACTCCACAAACTAAGCAGAGCTCTTCCAAAGAAATCATAATACATAGAGTATTATGGGATAGAACTAAATGGAGTTTGCCTCTGTGGCTTTTCTTGTTCTAAGTTTCCATTGCTGCCCACTCCCTATGCTCTATCCTGCCCCCATTTCCCTCATTGATACACTTTTGTTAACTTTATTCAAGCCTGCATACTATTTTAACACTTCAAGATTTTGCTTAGTTCAACTTCAGTCCTTTATATGTTGATATTTAACTTGAAGAATTTCTTATACACAATTCTTCCAGTACTGCAAGTTACAATTCCCTCTTTTTTCATATATGTCTGAATACTTGTGGGTGTGTGTCTATGAGTTATAAATCAATGACAGGTACATGGAAAATAATTTGGGTTTTGCTTTGGGTTTTTTTGTTTGGTTTGGTTTGGTTTGGTACTGGGATTGAACACAGCATTATTTACCAATGAGTTACATCCTTGAATCTTTTATTTTTATTTTATTTATTTGTTTGTTTGTTTGTTTGTTTTTTGAAACTCAGTTGCTCAGAGTCTTGCTAAACCACTGAGGCGCCTCAGACTTGCAATCCTCCTACCTCAGGTTTCTGGGTCACTCAGATTACAGTCATGCACCTCTGAGTCCAGCAGAAAATAATTTCTTAAACTATTCCTAGAAGCAGGGTTTCCTATACTTTCTTATCTTAGCAGTCTCCAATTATTCTGAAACTTTCTTTTTACAAATATTTAGGGGGGAAATTGTATTTTGTACCATAGTCCTCTAACCAATCTCTCACCAACTTTGTCAGCATGGATATTGTTTCTTTTGCTATCACTCATTCATTCACTCATTTAAAAGATGTTTATTAAACACCTACTGTGAACAACATACAATAGTAGGCACTGTGAAATCAATGACCAATAATGGTTGTCAATAGTTCCTTATGTTGAAGTGCTTATGTTCTGAAAGGGACAAGAAAAAAAAAAAAAAGCAAACAACAACCACCACCAAAAACATTAATTACTGGGATAATTCTAAATTGTGACATTAGCAGGCAGGATGAACACAGTGGTTAAGAAGACAAGCCAGTCTACTTGATTCAAATCCAACTTTGACACATACTTGCTATATGTTTCTCTGTTCTTTCATTCTTAAAAGGGGGATAATAATATAGCCTACTATTATGAATAGAATAGTATCTGACACCTAATAAGCAGCATTTTTAAAAAGTTTTTGAAGAAAAAACAAAGATAAAACAGAAAGAAGAAGTAACAGGATGATCATTGGAGATCTCTCTGAAGAAGTGATAATGTATTATCCTATTATCTTAGGAACAAGAGTTGAACATGTAAAATGTTGCAGGGGGAAAGCTTTCCAAAAAAAATAGAGTAACATGTAAAAGCCTGTAGCAGAAAAGAGCTTTGTGAATGCAGAGAATAAATATCACAAATGCTAGAGTTTAATAAGCAAAACAGAGATGGTCCAAGACTATACAGAATAATAAACAACACTGGAAAGACAGGGATTATACTTGCTTTGCAGGTCAGAATGAGGAATCTGGGATTTATTCTCAGGGTAATGAGAGGTCTTTGGTTATTCTTTAAACTGAAAACAAAATGATTTGGACTGTAAGAATATTTGTATTGTGAGATTAGAGGCATCAAAAGATAGAAGTGGGACTGGGACTGTGGCTAAGTGGCAGAGCGCTTGCCTTGCACGTGTGAGGCACTGGGTTCAATCCTTAGCACCACATAAAAATAAACAAATGAAATAAGCATGCTTTCTTCCATCTATAGCTACAAAAAATACTTAAAAAAAAAAGATAGAAGTATACAAGGAACTGGTTCAGTGACCAATATTGAGGGGGAAAAAAAAAACCCTGAAAGATAGGAGTGGGGTCACTAGTTAGGAAGCTATTGCTATTGTCCAGGAGAAAGAAGATGGTGATCTGGACTGAGAATGATGGCATGAAGGAAAATAGATGGATTCCAAATCAATTGGGGCATGGAATGGAAAAGTAAAACTATAAGGACCTGGTTTGAGATTGGATGTGGAATAAGGAGAAAATATGAATCCTGAGTCAATTCTCATTTCTTTTTTTTTTTTTTCCCTGGGTACCAGGGATTTAACTCAGGGCACTCAACCACTGAGCCACATCCCCAGCCCTATTTTGCATTTTATTTAGAGACAGGGTTTCACGGAGTTGCTTAGTGTCCCACCATTGCTGAGGCTGGCTTTAAATGTGTGATTCTCCTGTCTCAGCCTCCGGAGCTGCTTGAATTACAGGTGTGTGCCCCCACGCCCGGCCTCATTTCTGACTTGGACAGTTGGAAAGATGGTTTGTCACTTAGTTAGATGGGACAGATGCAGGAAATTCAGAGTTCTATTTTGGACATATAAAATTTAAGACAGTTTGAAGACATTTGAGTAGAAATGTTAAATAGACAATTTAATGTAAGGCCAGAATTAAGAAAAGACTTTTTAGGAGGTATAACTATTTTCTTCAGGAAACCATTGGTATTAAATGGAGAGACTGCAGGTATGGCTCTGTGGTAGAGTGCTTGCCTAGCAGGTATGTGGGAGACCATGGGTTCCATCCCCAGCAACACCAAACAACAACAACACGGAAATGAATGGGATCGTCTGAGGAAAGGTGTAAATAGAGAAGGAGGTCCAGGACCTAGCTCTGAGGTCCTTCTATTGAAAGCTGAAGGTTGAGTTGAAGAGGAAAAGCCAACCTAGGCAATTAAGGGGGACCAGTCAGTGTAAAAAGGAAGAAAATCAAGAGAGAAACATTTGAAAGGGAGCAAAAGTGAGAAGAAAAAAAATTAAAGAGTGAGGCAATGAGCATTAGTATACCATCAAGAGGTCAAGGTCTTGTAAGATAAGGACACAAGATAACATCACTGAATATAGCAACACAAAGATGGGTTTCTTGACAAGAGTTGTTTGTGTGGAAGAGAAAGGGTGGGAACTAGATTATAATAAATAGAAGATGAGAAGACAGCCTGAGCAGACAATTCTGCCCCCTCCCCCGGAAATGATGGAGGAAGAACCTGGGCTGAGAAGGTGAAGTCTTGATCCACTGAGGTGCTCTGCTATGTACAACTGGCAGAAGGGCACCTCTCACTGAGACCCCACGGGAGATGTGTGGTTTCCCCATCCGTGCCTTCTGGAGCCAGCACCTGACTCCAAGATGCTCAGATACCTGCTCATCGAGGGGCTGCCCCTGGCCCAGGCTGGGGAGCATCTCTGGGTGCAGGCCCACTCCTCTGCTCAGGTAGCTTCCTGAGCCCCACCGCCCCTGTTCCTTTGTTCAGGGAGTTCTCCCAGCTCCACCACCTCATCTATCTTTTGTCTCTTCTAAGACATCAATTAATTATAGCAGGAGTTCTTTGTTCCAGGAAAACAAAAACAGCCAAATAACCATGTTCTCTCCTCATTTTACATCTCCCAAATCAGCGGCCAACAGATTCTCTGTGGTTGCGTTTCTTAGCCACAGATGCAACCCTGTCATCCCTTCACTAGGAAACCACTGCATTCTCCGCTACTCAATTTAAGCTGGAAGTATGTTTTCTTTTTAAATTACATTTTTTAAAAAAATTTATTTATGTATTTTTTGTACAAGGGACTAAACCCAAGGGCCCTTAACCACTGAGTCACATTCACAGCCCCGTTTATTTATTATTTTTTAATTTTGAAACCCGGTCTCACTAGGTTGCTTACATCCTCTCTAAGTTGCTGAGGCTGGCTTTGAACCTGCCATCCTCCTGCTTTAGCCATCCTGAGCCATTGGGATTACAGGTGTGCACCATCATGCCCACTCATTTTTAAATTTTTTTAAACATGTAATAATTGTATTTATGGGGTACATGTAACATGTATTTATGGGGTATGGTGTCACAATTCCATACATATGGGATTGAATTTTTCCATCTTGTTTTTTATCTTGATTTCTAAATCTCTTCAAAATTCTTAATGATTCCATTTTTGTCATCAGCTTTTACTTATCCAGGGGGCAATCTCATATCTCATGTTATTAATTCTCTCTTCAATATTAAATCAATTCCTCATCTATTTTGGCTGAGGGCAATCAGAATAATTGGCAGCATATTTCAATATGCAGAGTAATATAACTTACTCTTTCTTTGAAGGAAGACTAAAACATTCTGATTGCCATTTATTATATTTTTAGAGTTTGTCACCTGACCAGCTTGGATTTTCTTGATCTGATGCAATGTTTTGTATCACCTATGTCAGATACCAATTCCTTTTTTTTTTTTTAATATCTTTATTTTTGGGGACCACTCTTGTGAAAAAAACTACATGCTAGCAGCTAAATCAGTGCAGCCAGGGTCTTCCAAAGTGCAATGGATCAAAGAGTACACAAATTACTTGAATACATCTTTGTCACTAGCTGAATCAAAAACTCAGCTGAGCCAGGCATGGTGGCAAACACCTGTAATCCCAGCAACTTGGGAGGCTGAGGCAGGAGGATCTCGAGTTCAAAGTCAGCCTCAGCAATGGCAAGGCACTAAGCAACTCAGTGAGACCCTGTCTCTAAATAAAATACAAAATGGGGCTAGGGATGTGGCTCAGTGGCTGAGTGCGCCTGAGTTCAATCCCCAGTACCAAAAAACAAACAAACAAACCAAAAAAAAGCTGAAGTTTAAAATCATGCATGTTTAGTCACCAAAAACCACATAGTTGTTTACCTTTTTCCAGAGGGAAAATGAGTAGAAATGATGGGTAGTTGCAATGATACAGAACTACCCTGTCATTTTGTCAATGAGTGGCCAAGAGGACAAGGAGAAAAAGAAACTGATGATAGTAGGGGAGAAGGCAGCTAATGAGTTAAGGCAAGGAGGACAGCACATGACTAGTTGTCTCTCCACATCTAGTCCTTTCTTCCATAGTGAAGAGAACTCCCACTTTCTCACTAGGTTCATGTCGTGTAATGAAAGTGACCACTCATTTAAGTTAATAAGCTAAGTAACTTGCCATGCAATTAGGATCTGGCTCATTGGGTTTAAGGAGTGTACACGGCTCCCAGGAAGTGTCCTTAACATGAGGCGGTGTGTCCCTCTCCCTGCAACCCTGCTGGCTGGAGTGAAGACTAAACAACAGGAGCCTTCCTTGACCATGGGGGAAAAAACCAAAATGAAAGTAATGTAGAGGGAATAACAAGACAGAAGGATTCTGGGTCCTTGAACCTTTACAGGAGGACTGGTGGGAAACCAGCCTTCAGTTTCCAAAGTCAATACCCATGTGAGGTGACTTTTTTTCAGTTAGATAAAATAAAGAGAAAATTTATAATTGAGGGTCAGTTCAGTCCTTATTCTTCCTTCCTGACTAGAGAGAGCATCTAAGGCTGGGAATGACATTAGAGATTATCTATTCTGGTCCCCAAGAAAGAAAGAAAGAAAGGGAGAGAAACAGCTTTGTTGAGATGTAGTTCACATACCAAAGAATTCACCTATTTAAAATGTACTACACAGTGATTTTTAATTGTGCAATCTTCACTACAGTGGATTCTAGAACATTTTTAACACCTCAAAAGGAAACTGTATCCTTTAGCCATCACCCTCCCCTCCCATCCCTGCCATAAACAACATGTACAAGTTTTTGTATAGACATATATTTTCATTTCTCTAGAGTACACTTAGGAGTGGAATTGCTGGTCATGCAGCAACTCTAAGTTTAGCATTTTGAAGACCTTCCAGATTGATTTCCATAGTGCTTACACCATTACATTCCCAGCACCAGTGTATGAGGCTCCAGTTTCTCTACATGCTCAACAACGCTTTTAATATCTAATTTTTATTTTTTATTCTAATCACCCTAGTGTAAGTGGCAACTTGTGATTTGCATTTCCCTGATGGCTAATGGCCATCTTTTCATGTGCTTGTTGACCACTGGTATATCTTCTTTAGAGAAATGTGTGTTTAGGTACTTTGCCCATTTTTATCGGATTATTTATCTTTTTACTATTGAGTGTGTGAGTTCTTTGTATTTCTAGATACAACTCCATTTTATCAGATACTTGATTTGCAAAGATTTTTTTTCTCATTCTGAAAGTTATATGTTTATATTTTTGACAGTGCCCTTTGAACAGGGTTTGTTTTTGTTTCTGTTTCTATGGAGCTGAGGATTCAACTCAGGGCCTTCCTTGCACACATTAGGCAAGCACTCTACCACTGAGTTACGCGCCCAGCCCAAAAGTTTTCAATTTTGATTAAGTCCAATTATGATGTTCATGCTTTTGGTGTCATATCTAAAAATCCAGTGCTAAATATGAGCTTATGATGATTTAAACCTTTTTTTATTCTAAGTTATTTGATATTTATTTTTTAGTTGCAGTTGGACACAATACCTTTATCTTATTTATTTTTTATGTGGTGCTGAGGATCAAACCCAGGGCCTCGCACATGCTAGGCAAACGCTCTACCACTGAGCCACCCCAGCCCAACTCTAAAATTTTATAGTTCTAGGTCTCTGATACATTTTAAATTAAGTTTTTATATTGTGTGTTTAAAGGGTTAATCTTTTGATTGTGACTATCCTATTGTCCCAGCATTTTTTGTTGAAAAGACTATTATTTCTCCATTGAATGACTTTAGAAATCTTGTCAAAAATCAGTTGACCAGGGCTGGGGATGTGGCTCAAGCGGTAGCGCGCTTGCCAAGCATGCTCGGGGCGCTGGGTTCGATCCTCAGCACCACATAAAAATAAAATAAAATAAAATATATTTTTTTTAAATTCTCTCTCTTTAAAACAAAAAAAATCAGTTGACCAATCAAGTGCAGTGGCTCAAGCCTGTAAGCCCAGTGACTCAGCAGGTTGAGGCAGGTGGATCGCAAGTTCAAGGCCAGCCTTATCAATTTAGTAAGGTTCTAAGCAACTTACTGAGATCCTGTTTCAAAATTAAAAAATAAAAGGTCTGGGGACATAGCTCAGTGGTAAAGTACCCCTGAGTTTAATCCCCAATACCAAAATATTTTTTTAAAAATCAGTTGACCAAAAACATATGATTATGTGTGTGTGTGTGTTATACTAGGGATCAAACCAAAGGCCTCTTGTATTCTAGGAAAGCAAATAACCACTGAGTTATATCCCCAGTATTTTTTTATTTTGAGACTGTGTTTCACTAAGTTGCCCAGGCTGGACTCAAAATTGCAGTCCTTCTCTCTTAGCCTGAAATATCAGCTATGTGCCACTGCATCCAGCTGTCTAAATATATGAATTTATTTCTAGACTTGCAATTCTACTTTACTGAAGTATATGTCTATCTGTCTTAGTCTGGGCTGCTAGAACAAAAATATATATATATATCTGAGATGGAGTAATTTATGAAGAACAGAAATTTACTTCTTTATAGTTCTGGAAGTCCAAGGTTAAGAAGTCAGCAAATTTTGTGTTTGGTGAGGGGGGCTTCCTATTCCCCAGATAGTGCTTCTTCTTGCTGTGTCCTTGCACAGAGAAAGAAAGAGGCTAGCTAGTTCCCTCCAGCCCTTTTATAAAACACTAATCCCACCCATGAATGCAGAGCCTTCATGGCCTAATCACCTTTTTTAAGGTCTCACCTCTTAGTACTATCACACTGGAGACTAAAGTCCAACATGAATTTTGGAAGGGACACAGATATTCAAATCATAGCTTTATCTATGGGCATGTTGACAATTAGGTGATAGGGAATCAGGACTGAGTTCCCAAGCCTCTCCTGAACACAGAAATCTTCTAGCCCTGGCTCCTTTCTCTTCAGGAACAACTTCGAGATCAGCTTTCAGGCTTCTGAAGGGCCACTTTGGGAATCCTCCAACTGTCCCTTTCTCCCCAATCTAATTCCCTGCCATGATCTTTATGAACCCTGCGTTTGCTCTCACCCTTCAAACAAATCAAATGAAAACAAAACCTGTTTTCTTTTTCTTTCCCTGTTTTGATGGCCAATCCTACCTAAAACCAAAGGAATTACTAACTACAAACTGGTATCTCTTTCTGATATTCCAACCCATCCAGAAAAGTGTTTTTCATCTTTCTATTATAGTAAATAAAGGGAAAAATAAGATTCTATGTTAAGAAAAAAATGAAGATTCATATCTTGATACATACATATATTAAACATTGCTAAGATCATATGTTATTAGGTGTGGTTTTGTATCCTGCTTTATTTATTTAACATTATAGTGTGAAATTTTTTTTCAAAATACAGCTTGCTGATTGACTAATGAAAAAAAAAAACACTGCAAGATGACCAACCACAAGGCATCTAGAAGAAACACTCCTTTCAGGAGTATGCTCAGTAAAGATTTTGGTGACTGAGAAATGACACTAATTTATTATAATAGTAAGATGCACACCTCTGGGTGGAGATCTAAGATGCTAATATGACATCCAAGTAGAAAATAGCATGATTAGGACGTGTGACGGCAATGTGCGAGTGCAAAACTGACAGGAAAGTTGTAATCCCCGACTGCACCTCCAGTTCTGTCCCCAGCTACTATCCCTCTAAAAATGTTAGAACCCCAAATCAAGATGGCACAACTCACTCTCTGAGATAGCCCACACACCCATTCTCAAGTGTGTATGATTCTTTTACAATAAACCTTTGCTACTCATTACTGATGCATCCTTAAATTTTCTTCTGTGACATGGTCAAGGAGTAGAGTGCTCTTCAGCTACTAGGACCCCCATGTGGTAACAGTTGGGGTCATAAATGTGCACCACCATGCTAGCTACTTTTTGAAAACCTAATCTCATGCCCCACAACATCTATCAAAGCAAGGATTATTTAAAGTTTATCAGCCCATTCATTCTGAGGCACTCTACAATCCCCAACCAGTACAGAGCAAGGTGCCAGGGTCACAGCCTACTGACTGGTTACCAGGTTTTGATGTTGAGCTGTGTGGCCCTGTGGGACATGCTGAAAGACAGCCTAGTGAAAGTGGTCATCTTGTCTACACAACAGTGCCTGTGAAGTCATTATCATTAGTTTATACAATGTCTCTTTTTATGAAAACTTGGTGTGTCCTGCAGAATAAATCTGGGTCTGGTCTTGCTGTCAAAAACACTTCGTCTTCTCCTGAGAAATTGGTCTGCTGTTATATCATGAGTACTGGCTGGGAGCTGTAAAACTACTCAGATTCCCTTTATCCCAAGATGCTAGAGAGCTTGGGATATTTGTGACTCTCTTTTAGCAAGGGTGTAGGTCAAGTGACAAGTCCTTTCAGCCCAATTCCGGACCTTGTTTTCTGTCTGTCCCCTCCATTGATTTTCTTTCTTTACAGAATACTTGAAATTATCTTGTGTTTTATATAGGTCAGCCTGTTGCCTTCAGTCTTTTCTGGAAGGAGGCATAGTGGCTCTGTGCTGTGTCTGTGCTGTGGACAAGTTACATATCTTGTCTGTACCACAGCTTCTTCCTCTATGAAAAAGGAACAGCAGCATCTTCCTCATGGAGTTTTGGTAACAATTAAATGACAAAATACATGTGAATATCTTAGACTTGTGGCTGCTCATAGTTAAGTGCTTAAAATAAAATTTTAAATAATTAAAAATAAGTCATTGTGATCATTCTGCTATTGTTAAGAGTTTGAAAGGGAAATTCTGGGGAATGATATTGGCCAAATTATATTGTTATGTTGCATGCATGTACGAAGATGTATCCAAAAACCACACCATTATGTTCAACGATAATGCACCAATAAAAAAAAGAAAAAATGTTGGGAAAAAAAGAGTTTGACCTTGTATAGAACTTACTTCAAGTGGAATGACTGGGTCAAAGAGTAAGAATGTTTTGAAGGCTGCGTGCTAATTTCCATGCCAATTGAAGTGGAAATGAGCTCTAGTTCCAACATGCCTTCATAGGGGTCAAATGCTATTACTTGCAAAGCTCTTTGTCAATATGACAGATGAAAAAGGAGTATTGTCTTATTGTCATTTCAATGCACATTCTGTTGATAACTCCTGCGATTGAACCTTTTGACCAAAACTACATTTATTTATTATTAATATTTTCTCTCTCTCTTTCCATCTTTTGCAATTCTCCTCTTTGTGTTTTCCTTTAAACCATCTAAATGAGATAATAGACTTTTTTTTTTTTTTCTGTCACCATCATTTGCTGAGAGGAGGTTGGTACAGGGGCTTGACAGAAGCAATAGTCACAGGATGGGGGTGGGGTAGAAAAAAGGACACCAAGGATATGTAAGTGAATACCAGGTCATCATATGTGTCCTGCATAGAATGAGCTACTGCCTTATTCAATGAGAATGGGTGCATAGTTCTAAAAGCAAAACATGGTTAACAGAACATCTGCACAATCTGACTTTCTCTTGTACTTCTAAGACAGGATCAGTTCCAAGAAAAAAAAAAAAAAGTTCATCTTTAAACTGAAAGAAAATTCCTTGAATTACAAAGCAATTTTAAGATCACAATCAAACACTTCTTGATGCAAAGACTGTTTGCAGAAGAGTAATTATTTTTGTAGTCATGGAAACCCAGCTGGTGCCATGGCTACATAACCAGCTTGCACAGAACATTTTTAGTAAACCAAGTCACCAATCAGTTCACCAGCTAAGACCATTTCACTTTTAAAAATGCTTTATCTCATTGCTGGTGGAGAAAGTTAAAGACTTTGTGTTAAATTTAACACATTGTGTTAAATATATGAGTTCAACTTCTTAGCTTTTCTTTCTTGAACTTCAACTTCTTCTGTTCTTTTAAAAAATTTTAACAAGTGCAAGCACATGCCACAATTGTTCTTTAATTTCTCTTCTAATTCTCCCTAATAAAGGCCCTGGGCATATTTTCCTAAGGATACTAAGTCACCAAAAGGTGCTGTGGCCACTCCATGGACTACACAAACCTCACACACAATTTTTTTTTTTTTTTTTTTGTACTGGGGATTGAAGACAGGGCCACTTTACCACAGACCTGCACCTCTATCCTGTCCTATTTTTTATTTTGAGAAAGGGTCTCACTAAATTTCGCAAGATGGCCTTGAACTTTTGGTCCTCCTACCAAGTATTGGGAATTACAGGCACACACCACCACACCTGGATAACACACAACTTATTTAATGTATAACTAAAGTCTTTGGGTGATTGAGGAGAACCTAGTTACAAGCTCTTGATATTCCAAAGCAAAGTCAAAGGTTGATTGCAATGTCCTTTCTTCAACTTTTTTTTTTTTTAAATAACATGATTTAAGTGCTACTGTATGCCAGGCCCTGTTCTAAGCTTTTTGCATATATTAATTCAACTCTTACAACAATCACAAGAAATTGCGAGTAACAATAATGAAATAATAATATTGCCATTTTATAGATGAGGAAATAAAGGCACAGAGAGGTTTTGTACCTTGGCCAGGACAGAGTTGGAGAACTGAAATGACGTTCATCAGCTATTAATAAACCTTCTTTCCCAGGCCATGTCCTCTTCTCTTACCCCAATTTCTTCTACAAATGACAAGTCATGGTCTCTGCTAAAATGTTGTAGTGGACTAAACAGTGAGCTAGTTGTCATAAGACCCGAATTCTTGTCTTATGTGAGCTTGGTAAAGTCATTCAATCACATTGGGGATTTTATAAATGTCAGGTTGAGGGCTGGGGATGTGGCTCAAGCGGTAGCGAGCTTGCCTGGCATGCGTGCGGCCCGGGTTCGATCCTCAGCACCACATACAAACAAAGATGTTGTGTCCGCCGAAAACTAAAAAAAAATAAATAAATATTAAAATTAAAAAAAAAAAATGTCAGGTTGAAATAATAATACCACTCAAACTCACAGGGTGTCATAAAAATTAAGTGAGAAGGTAGAGATGAAAGGTCTTCATAAGGAGAAATTTTTAAAATAACTCCAATGACTTTTTATACCAGTGCTAGTAAGAGCTGTCAGGGAAGTTTCACAGAGAAGTCCACATTGAGCCAGGTTTTGAAGATGTGTGTGTTCCAATAGAATCACCAATAACATTTAGTGAGAAATTACTATGTTCCAGGCTCTGCTAAGAGCCGTATACACATTATTTCACTTCATGTTTATAACAACTCTGTCAGGTCATTCAGGTAGGCCCTAACGACCTGCTTAGAGAAAGGCCTGCTAGCATGAATCAAAAACAGCCTGGTCATTGCTGGGTGCAGTGGCACAGACCTGTAATTGTTATGTTCGAATTCGGGACCCCCAAAGACCACCAGAGACCCAAGATCGATGTAAGCAGCAAAGAGGTGTTTATTGCGAGCTAGCTCGGTCCTCCGCGCGTGCACACACACAGCAATTGGTGACGCTGAGAGGCCCCAGCCCAGGGTTTGCAGCATTTTTATACATTCTTTGGAGAGGGCAGGGACTTCAATACATCATAGCATCTCTTAGCAAATCATCACACACCACGGGAAAATCAAATAACAACTCTAAAACATGATTAGCACATTCACTGGCAGGAAGAAGTTGGGTAGGGGTGATTGGTCAGTACAAAAGGGGTATTCATTTGAACTGATTGGTTTAAGCCAAGAGGGGTGTACGTGCTGAACTACATGGTTTCCCAACACGTTATCAACCACTATAAACTACTGGGAGGGTCATCTGGCATCCCAGGTATTTCCCTGTCTCATGCTGACTGGTGGCTGCTAGGGGGTTGCTATGGATCTCCACCTAGCCTGACTGAGTCAGGGACACCTGGCGCAGCAGATCTCTCCTGTTATTTGTAGATAAACAACTTAGCAAGGTGGCAATGTGCTTAGGAGTGCTCTGTGGGTTTTTCCAAGGACAAAGGTCATGTCCCTTCCTTGGACAGGTTTGCTCTGAGATAGAGGCTGGTTTTTCATAATCCCACCCACTCAGGAGGCTGAGGCAGGAGGATCACAAGTTTGAGGCAAGCCTGAGCAATTTAACAAGACCTATCTCAAAATCAAAAAGGACTGGGGAAGGAACTCAATGGTAGAGGAACCTGAGTTCAATTCCCAGTAGCCCCCTCCAAAAAAAGAATAGGCTAGTGATGTTATTGTTCATCAATCACAGCCTAAAGACAGAAGTGTTAGTGCTTGGAGCAGCAAATTGCACAGATTTGGAAGATAACAACCTGTGTTCCCCAAATGAGGGAACCATGGAAGCCCAAGCCATGCACTGATGAGCTTGATGAAGACATAATAGGAGCTGGGTGCGGTGGCACACACCTGCAATCCGGCTACTGGGAAGGCAGGAGGATCACACATTCAAGGCCAATTTACCAAAAACTTATCTCAAAACTAAAAAGGGCTGGTAGAGCACCACCCCTGGTCCTTTGAGTCAGTGACCACATCCTGAGACAGTGTAATGTGGGACATATCTAGCATGTCAATTAGATCAGCCTTTTCCCATTGCACTCAAGGAAAAGTTCTTAAACTATTTTTTTTAATTATTCTGGTTTAAGCTTTGTCTGTCCTTAGACCAAAAGAACAACAGAGACCTCAATAAAAAGACTAAAAACCTAGATTGTTTCCAAATATTGTCCCAGTTTATATAACAAGAAATAAGGAAATGCATTTTAAGGCATATGCCATGGCACAATGAGCCAGGAGCAGGGGAGAACGACTGGTGAGAGATGGATAGCAATCAGGTAGGGATAGAAGATACAATTCATCTCACAATATTCCCAACTAATTTTAAAAACCACCTTTCCAATCCAGGAACAGAAATTCTGTTATTCATTCCCGTGACAAAAATAAAGAAGTTCCAGCTACTTTTGATTGTTTCCATGAATGTGACAGGTAGATTTCCAAAGAGATAAATGTGCAAGGTTGGTCCACCTCACATGTAGCTAAGACAAGACTGATGCCTGTAGTGTCTGTCTCATTTCATGGACAGTATTGGCCATGTTGAGAATTACATGTTCTATTCTTCAAATGGCTGGTGCCGCGTCCGGCCAAGGGAGCCGAGTCCGGCGAGGGACGGCGAGGTTAAAAGACACACAGGACACCAAGGTTCTTCATCCAGGAGTCAATACTCTTTATTGCTAACACACCTTTTTTATACCCCAAGCAGCAGAAGTGGAAAACTACCCAAAAGCAGGAGGGAGGGGGGAGAAATTTAGTTTTAACATCTATTATTGTCAGGTACCGAAACCTCCCTTAACAATAAGTCCATCAGACCAGAAAAGGTCAAGGCATTCCCGTGGGACACATATGTCTCAGACAGACAAGCAGGAACAGAAAAACCGCAAGTTCGCCATGGCCTTGTGAGCTGGCCACACTGGCATGCAGAACAAACTAGTGGAGGTAGGGCTCCAGGGGCCAGGGTGGACCTGCTGCCAACAGGCTGGAAACAGACAAGAATAGAAGGGCACGCAAAGCCACTTCCTTCTGCAAGGCCAAGGGTACAGGAGGGCTAAGCAGGATTCCTAATGGAGAACCAGGGAGGTGGGCAGAAGAATCTTAAGACATCAAGCCGGGCACAGTGGCACATGTCTGTCATCCAAGCACTGGAGATGACAAAGCCAGCCTCAGCAACTTAGCAAGGCCCTAAATAACTTAATGAGACCTTGTTTCTAAATAAAATATAAAAGTGCTAGAGATGTGGCTCAGTGGTTAAGCACCCATGAGTTCAATCCCTGGTACCATAAAAAGGAAGATCTTTATCAAGCTATTCTTACTTCGGCCTTTTACCCTAAATAGAATACTCTCTCTTGGCAATCTTTCCAAATATCTACACAGCCTATGACAAATAATGTTAAGTAAGAATTCCATTATTAATCTACCAAACCATGTCTATAGCTGTTAACTTCATGATATTTGGTCTAGACCATATTTGGCTCTTCTGTTTGGATGCCAAAAAACGAACATTATAGATGCAAACAATCCCTCTTGGAAAACATTTGAGACCAAAAGGAGTTATTCCCATATGTCCCCATAGAGCTCACTGATGCATCCCTTGAGTGCTCATAGATTAATTAATCTGGGGAGAGGGACACAGGGACACATCTTCCTTCCTTCTTTCCTTCTTTCCTTCCTTCCTTCCTTCCTTCCTTCCTTCCTTCCTTCCTTCCTTCCTTCCTTCCTTCCTTCCTTTCTTCCTTCCTTCTTTCCTTCATTGTGGTACTGGGGACTGAACCCAGGGGCACTCTACCACTGAGCTATTCCCCAGTTCTTTTTATTTTATTTTATTTTTATTTTGAGACAGAGTCTCACTAAGTTGCCCAGGCTGGCCTCAAATGTTAGATCCTCCTATCTCAGTCTCCCAAATTACTGGGGTTACAGGCCTGGGCCACCATGCCTGCCACACGTTACCATCTTTAAAATCTGCACAAAATGCTGCAAAAGAGATGAGAAAGGGGCTGGGATTGTGGCTCCGTGGTAGAGTGCTTGCCTTCCATGTTTGAAGCACTGGGTTCGATCCTCATCACCATATAAAAATAAAATAAAGGTATTATGTCCATCTACAACTAAAAAAATATTAAAAATAAAAAAAGAAATGAGAAAACAAACAATTTGGATCAGGTGATCTCACATAATAATAAAGTAATAAAGAATCCAAACACATTCACAATAGAAAATTGAACTATGGCCACCAGCTGGCCTGAGAAAAAATTACAAAAGGTTATAGGTAGGAGGAGGCAATTAGGTAAATCCTAAATCATTCAACTAATGACATATAGTAAGAAACATGTTCAACCCTTGAAAGGGAAAACAAAAGTAATAAAATAGATGGTTGAAAAATGAATGGAAAACATTTCATTATTATATAAATTTTGTACCTTCTCACAGGAAATATGTACGAACTAGGAAACTTGTTATAATGTTTCTCCTCCATATGTGAACATGTAAAAGTTGATAAGCCTTTATAACTGATGGCAAAGTTAACTGAACAAGCCATCTGCGATTATAGAAGCACTTGCTCTGTAGAATTTGTAGCATAGGCAGGTCCCAAGCCTTTCTTGGGAACTCCTCCAGCCCTCGGGGATGCCAGCCAGCATGCCTTATATTTAATGAGCATCAGAGACTTTGTTAATTAGCATCATTATGTTAGAAGTGGGTTCTCAATGCTAAGATTGGTATGGCAATCAAGAGATGTGGACTGCCTCATCAAAACATCAAGGACATTCTTCACAAAACTAGAAAAAACAGTCCTAAAATTCATTTGGAAGAATAAAAGACTCAGAATAGCCAAAGCAGTTCTAAGCCAAAAAAAAACAATGCTGGATACATCACAATACCTGACTTCAAATTATATTCCAGAACTACAGCAACAAAGACTGCATGATACTAGCATAAAAACAGGCACATAGACCAATGGAACAGAACAGAAATCACAGAGTCAAATCCACACATCTATAGTCATCTGATCCTTGACAAAGGCACTGAAAACACAAATTGGAGAAAAGATTGCCTTTTTAACAAATGGTGCTGGGAAAACTAGTTATCCATAAGTAGAAGAATGACTCTAGGCCCTTACACAAAAATTAACTCAAAGTGGATCAAAGACATAGGATTAGACCAGAAATTATGCAACTCCTAGAAGAAAACATAGGGTCAATATTCTGGCATATAGGCACAGGCAATGACTTTCTCATACGACACTTAAAGCTCAGGAAATAATGCCAACAGCTAATAAATGAGATGGCATCAAATTAAAAAGCTTCTGCAGGGCAAAGGAAATAATTAGGAATGTGAAGAAAGAACCCACAGACCACAGAATGGGGGAAGATGTTTGCTGGCTACTCTTTTTTTTTTTTTTTTTTAATATTTATTTTTTAGTTCTCGGCGGACACAACATCTTTGTATGTGGTGCTGAGGATCGAACCCGGGCCGCACGCATGCCAGGCGAGCGCGCTACCGCTTGAGCCACATCCCCAGCCCCTTGCTGGCTACTCTTATGACAGAGAATTAATATCTAGAATATATAAACTTTAAAAACTTATGACCAAAAAAACCAATCAACCCAAATAATAAATAGGCAAATGGACTAAAAAGACACTTCTCAAAAGAAGTATTTCTTCTCAAAAGAAGAAAACAAATGGCCAACAAATATATTAAACACTGTTCAACATGATTAGCAATTAGGGAAATGCAAATCACAACTACACTGAGATTTCATCTCATGACAATCATTAAAGATACAAATAATAATAAATGCTGGAGAGGATATGGAGAAAAAGAATACTTTTACACTGTTGGTGGGATTGTCAATTAGTACAAGTACTATGGAAATCAGTATGGAGGTTCCTCAAAAGACTAGGCATGGAACCACCATATGACCCACCTATACCACTCTTGGTATTTATCCTAAAGAATTAAAGTCATCTTACTATTGTAATGCATGCACACCCATGTTTATAGCAGCACAATTCACAATAGCCAAACTCTGGAACCAGCTTAGGTGTCCAGCAACAGAGCAACAGATGGATAAATAACATGTGGCACGTGTACACAATGGAGTTTTATTCAGCCGTAAAGAAAAATGAAATTATGGCATTTGCAGAAAAATGGGTGGAACTAGAGAACTTTATGTTAAGTGAAATAAGTAAAACTCAGAAGGTCAAGGGTCATGAATGTTTTCTCTCATATTCAGAAGCTAGAGAGGAAAAAAGGAAATGAAAGGTGGGGGTGGATCTCCTAAAAATCAAAGGGAGATCAGTAGAGGAAAGGCACCAAGGGGTGGGAGGTATGGAAGGAGAGGGGAAGTGCTGGGGAGCGATACTGGTCAAATTATATTGTTGTATTGTGTGCGTGTACAGATATGTATCAACAAATCCCATTATTATGTACAACTATAATGAAACAATAAGAAAATGTGGGGGAAAGAAGAATTAAACTCATCATACTATAGGATACATACATACCCTTGTTTATAGCAGCACAATTCACAATAGCCAAACTATGGAACCAGCCTAGGAGTACCATGGATGAATGGATAAAGAAAATGTGGTATATATACACAATGGAATTTTATTCAGTCATAAATAAAAGTGAGATTAGTCATTTGCAAGAAAGTGATGGAACTAGGGACCATTATGCTAAGTGAAATAAGCCAAACTCAGGTCAAGAGTCATATGCTTTCTCTTATATGCAGAAGCCAGAGAGGAAAAATGAAAAGAAAGGTGGTGGGAACAGGGATCTCATGAAAATCAAAGGGAGATCTGTAGAGCAAAGGGGTTAGGGGGTGAGAGGAGGGGAGAGAGGAGGGAACTGCTGGGGCATAATGTTGGCCAAATTACATTGTTATATTGTGTGCATGTACAAATACATAAAAACAAATCCCATAATTATATACAACTACATCTGAACCAATTAAAAAATGTGGAAAGAGGCTGAGACAGGAGAATCACAAGCTCAAAGCCAACCTCAGCAATGGCAAGGCGCTAAGCAACTCAGTGAGACCCTGTCTCTAAATAAAATACAAGAAAAATAGGGCTGGGAATGTGGCTCAGTGGTCCAGAGTCCCTGAGTTCAGCCCCCGATACCAAAAAAAAAATGTGGAAAGAGAAAAAAAAGATAGGTGTACTACCAGGGCTGGGGTGTACCTCAGCAGTAGAGTGCTTGCCTTGCATGCATTAAGACCTAGCATGCAATCCCCAGCACCGCAAAAATAAAAGAAAAAGATGCAGGAATTGGCTACAGTGTTTACCCACCTTTGCAGGAACAGAGTGAAAGAATCCAGGATGCTCTAGGTCCTGCTGCCCAAGAGATAACTCCCAAGATCACGTTCCTAAGCCTCCTGTGTCCGATCATTGGTTTAGAAGATTCTGTTGTCTTAGGATACTGATGAAGTTAACCACATTCTGCCTCCAAAATACCAACACCTCTGCCTTTTAGAACAAACCTTTTTATGCAAGATATGCTCCAGCATCAAAAGGGACAAAAACTGGGTCTTCCTAAATAAACAAGACAGGTTGTATGAACTGTTGTGTGTCTGCGTGATGACATGTACCTGCTTAATAAATAACTGCACAGGTAGCTAATTTTGCTCAAAGTTTGCTTTCATTATTACCTGGGAATGAGGGGTAAGATCTAGCTAACTCCTACCCATATCTAAGAGCAGTTACTGATACCTATTTTTTAAAAATCAAACTTGATGTCTGTCAGTTATGTAAGTAAGTCCAAATCAAAGTATGCTACTTAGCAACTATGTTTAGTGTTCATTTCATTCTTCCTTCTTTGTGTAAAAGTCATGACATTTTGATGGCATTGACTATGCCAGGGGTTGGCTCTTGATAAAATCTTTGAGAGGGGCCCATAAATAGTGTCCTTCTTCTCACCTGTGTTTTAGGCCAATTGATAAATAATACAAGGAGATTAGGCAAATGAAGATTCAACTATTACTTTTCTTATTGATACAATGTAATTTAGAAGATGAAGCTTTTAGAAACACTAAATGATGGTATTTACTCCTATTTTCCAGTCTAGATCTCAGAACCGCTGATGCAAGGGCAAGTTTAGGATCACAGAGAGACACATACACCCAGTGGCTACCTTCATTGGGTTGGGAAAAACAGTCTCTATGCTTGGGAACTTTGATAATTTAGTTTCAGTCAATCAAGAAATGAGGTCCAGGGCCAGGTACAGGGCCACATACCTATAATCCCAGTGCTTTGGGTAGTTGAGGCAGAAGGATCACAAGTTCAAAGCCAACTTTAGCAAAAGCAAGGTGCTAAGCAACTCAGTGAGATCCTGTCTCTAAATAAAATATAAAATAGGGCTGGGGATGTGGCTCAGTGGTTAAGTGACCCTGAGTTCAATCCCTAGTACCAAAAAAAAAAAAAAAAAAAGAGAGAGAGAGAGAGAGAGAAAGAAAGAAATGAGGTCCAACAGTTATCACTCAACAGTCAGGCAACATACTCAGACCTCATAGACAACAGCAAGGGACAAAGCAAGTATCCTTATTTTTTATTATTTTTGATACTGGGGATTGAACCACTGAGCCACATTCCCAGTGCTTTTTATTTTTAATTTTGAGACAGGGTCTTGATAAGTTGCTTTAGGGACTCACTAAAGTGCAGAAGCTAATCTTTTTTTTTTTTTTTAAAGAGAGAGTGAGATAAAAAAAAATGTGGCATTTATACACCATGGAGTATTACGCAGCACTAAAAAATGACAAAATCATAGAATTTGCAGGGAAATGGATGGCACTAGAGCAGATTATGCTTAGTGAAGCTAGCCAATCCCTAAAAAACAAATACCAAATGTCTTCTTTGATATAATGAGAGCAACTAAGAACAGAGCAGGGAGGAAGAGCAGGAAGAAAAGATTAACATTAAACAGATACATGAGGTGGGATGGAAAGGGAGAGAAAAGGGAAATTGCATGGTAATGGAGGGAGACCCTCATTGTTATACAAAATTACATATAAGAGGTTGTGAGGGGAATGGGAAAATAAACAAGGAGAGAAATGAATTACAGTGGATGGGGTAGAGAGAGAAGATGGGAGGGGAGGGAGGGGGGATAGTAGAGGATAGGAAAGGTAGCAGAATACAACAGTTACTAATAAGGCATTATGTAAAAATGTGGATGTGTAACCAATGTGATTCTGCAATCTGTATTTGGGGTAAAATTGGGAGTTCATAACCAACTTGAATCTAATGTATGAAATATGATATGTCAAGAGCTTTATAATGTTTTGAACAACCAATAAAAAAAATAAATTAAAATAAATAAATAAATAAATAAATAAATAAAAAATAAAGAGAGAGTGAGATAGAGAGAGAATTTTTTAATATTTATTTTTTTAGTTCTCGGCAGACCCAATATCTTTGTTTGTATGTGGTGCTGAGGATCGAACCCGGGCCACACGCATGCTAGGCGAGCGCGCTATGCTTGAGCCACATCCCCAGCCCCAGAAGCTAATTTTGAACATGCAATCCTCCTCCCTCAGCCTCCCAAGTTGCTGGGATCACAGGCATGCACCATCATGCCCACAAGTGTCCTTATCTGAAAACACCAAATATTAATAAAAAAACATATCAATCAATACCTTACAGGATAGTCCCATCCTAAGGTCATCATCTCCTTTTGGGTCCTTAGATCACAGTCAGGAAAAGGCAAGATCAGTAGCTCTCCCAGAGTCTCCTTGGCCTGACTCAATCAGTCCCCAGGCAGCCATACCTGTTGGGAAGCAGATAAGGAGTACCCAGGATATGCCAGAGAATCTGGGACGTCTCCAGAGTCCTAGGTCTGAAAACACGAGGTACAGTGTCTGGCTCCCTACAGCCAATTCCATTGGAAATCCTGCCACTTCCGGACTACTGTTTGGGAACAGATTATTGTTCTGTACCAGCTCATGAAGAAATTGTCACTCTTTGCTCCTTCCAAATTTATAACAGAAAAAAACATATTTTAAGTAAATTTCCTTTTCAAAAAAAGGAAGCAGATTTTTGTTATTTTATAGACTGTTCATTAGATTATGGCATAAATATGGCTCAGCTATTGTCTTATTTTAGCAAAGTAGACTCAAAGTTCACGAAATGAACTGAGTCATCACTGTGGCTTCTACCCAGACTGAAAACAAACTTGGGATCTAACAATAATCATGGAAACATTTTAAGTGTTAGAACTTTGATTAATACCTACATTTTACATAGGAAGAAAGAATAATATTAAAACATGGCTAGTTGTTTGGTGTTTGTAGTAGTTCTTTAAGAGTATATAATATTTGGGCAAAAGTACAGCAGCATATTTATAGACCCAGGTGCTCAGGAGGCTGAGGTAGGAAGACAGCTTAAGCCCAGGAGTTTGAGGCCAGCCTGACAACATAGCAAGAGCCCATCCTCTAACTCCTCCAAAATTTCATGTTGTTGTTGTTATTTTAGTTGTAGATGGACATGATACCTTTATTTTATTTTATTATTTTTTTTAATATGGTGCTGAGGACCAAACCCAGTGCCTCACATATGCTAGGCCAGTGCTCTACCACTGAACCACAACCTCAAGCCCCTCCATGTTGTTTTGAGGATCACAATAAAAAATAATGTGGGATAATGAAATTCATTATAAATATAAATCTTGACCTATAATTTTTATAAAAACAGAGCTAAATTGGAGATAAAAACAAAGTTGATAAACTGAACAGAACAATGAAAAGTCATACAGATAAATCCAAAGTCTATATATCAGCCACAGTGTTACTGTGATCTCCTCAGACCCTGGACTGAAGGTGCCCTAGTCTTGAAGACAGTTCCATTTAAATCATGGAAATTCACTTAAAATCACCCGATCAGAGAGGAACAAGAAAAAACAAGCTACTCTACCTAAGAAATTATTTGTCCCCCAAACCATCTCTATGAATTTAGTCAAATCACTACAAGTACAGAGTGTTAGTTCTTAGAAAATTGGAAAGGAAGTTAATATTTAATGTTTGACATACACTGTCTTCTCAATATACATACAATTTTTTTTCAGCGACACACTACCCAAGTATGAAGCATTATCCCTATTTTACAAAGATAAAATTGTTTCTCATTATGATACACAACAGCCAGGTGTGGTGGTGCACACCTGTAATCCCAGTGACTCAGGAGACTGAGGCAGGAGAATCACAAGTTCAAAGCCAGCCTCAGCAACTTAATGAAATGTGGGAGACCAACCTTGCACGTGACTGGGTCACACTCCCTGGCTGGGTACTGAGGTGCTCAGTCACAGAAATGTGGTCAGTGTCTCGTGCATGGGTGTGTCTTGCTACAGCCCCATGGGTGAAGCTATGCTCACCTGTTCCTTTGTAGTATAACCCCTTGTCCTGTTAAGGATAGAATCTTCCATGGAAGTGCCTTGTGTGTATCCCCTTCTCTTACTGTGCCCTTGGGTGTGGCCTACCCAGGTGTCAGTCAACCTGCTGACAGTGGACATCATGAAGATAGACTCAGCCCCCTGAAACCTGACCCCTTGCCTCATTTGAATAGCTTCTCCTCAATAAAAGGGGTCAGCCTGTGCTCTTGCTCTCTCTCTTTCTGCGGACCCTTAAGGTCAGAGGAGCCGTCACAGCGACCCCAAAGAAAAAGGTATTTGTGTCTCTTGTGTGGTTATTTCGTGCAGCCCAGTTAGCCCAGTTTAACTAGAGTGACCCCTGAGCCTTTTAGTTGCGAGATCAGAAACCCGGCAGTGGAACCCTGTTTCAAAATAGAAAGTAAAAAGGACTGAGGATGTGACCCGTGGTAAAGCACCTCTGGATTCAATCCCCAGTTTAATAAGAAAAAAAGATATACAACAGTGGAGTTGAAAACCAAACCCAGGTTTAATTTCTATGGAATTCTCCACCCATTCTGGGCCTCTTCTAATTCAAAGTTATGAATAATCCCATGTCCTTCACTTTAAGCAGATGTCATTTCTGAGCTCAGATTCTGGCTTCTGAAAATGTTCATGAAATAGAAGTCCTGTTAGTCAGCTTTCTATTACTGTAACAAAAACTGAGATAATCAACTTATAATGAGAAAAGTTTGATCTGGGAGTCATAGTTTTAGAGGTTTCAGTCCATGATTGTTTGGCCCTATTGCTTTGGGCCTGTGGTGGCACCTCATGGCAGGAGCACATACCAGGGCAAAACCACTCACCTCATGCCAGAAAGTGAAAGTGAAAAAGAGGAAGGGACCAGATCCCACTATCCCCTTCAAGGGCACACCCACAACGACTCAACGGCCTCTCTCTAGACCTCCCCTCTTAAAGATTCCACTGCCTCCCAATAGAACCATGCCAGGGACCAAGGCTTTACCCCATGCACCTTTGGGTGGAACAAATAAGACCCAAACTCAGATTCAATAATAGCATAAAACCCTTATAAAGAACACTAAACTTTTTTTTTGGGGGGGGGTTACTGGGGATTAAATCCAGTTTACCACTGAGCTACATCCCCAGAAAAGGTCTTATTAAGTTGTTTAGTGCCTTGCAAAGTTGCTGAGGCTAATCGTGAATTTGCTAATCCTCCTGCCTCAGTGTTCCAAGTCCCCGGGATTATAGGCCAGCACTAGTCAGGCTTTTTACCTAGTAAATATTCTGAAAGTAGTGAGAAATACACATCTTTAACAAAATAAACCAAATGGGTCAGCAAACAGCAGAAAGCAACTTAAAAAGGGTTACCTAATAACTAAGCCTATAATCTTTAAATAATATGATTTCAGTCCAAAGCAAATGCTGAATCTGATGTCTGTGTTGAAATGTGCTAAAATTATTATTATTGATATTCCTTTCTCCTGAAAAAGTTTTTTTTTTTTTAATTTGCCTCATTCTGATGAATGTTTTAACTTACATGTCAAAACTAGTTTTTGGGGTTTTTTTTTGGGGGGGGGATGAAATTCCTACTTTATAAGATGATGCTAATAAGAAAAACAAGATTCACTATAAATAATTTCATAATCTATGTTGTGAAAGACATGCAATGTTGCAAAGAGAAGCACATTTCATCTTTTGGGGCATTTGTCAATGAAAATCAGATTCAGTAACCCCCAGTGTAGCTACCAGGAGGGATACATTAAGAAAACAGACTAGACGCAACTACGTTTGAGGATTCAAGACAGTAAGAGTGTTCTACTGCAACGTCAAACTAGACAGTTCATTTGTACACTGGTCACAGTTCTCCCCAAGAAGCATTGTCTAAGGAAAATCAAGTTCAGAAAATGAATGACTGAGGTGGGTACTGAATGCAAAGAAGATCTTCACTCCACAGCATTTGGCTTCTGGCGCAGCAGGAAACCTTCATTCTGCCACTTGGAGACTCCCCACCAGTGGATTGATGTTCTCTGCTGTCAGCACCCTGAGAAGGAATGGAAAGCTACCCACCATCCTTCAGGAAAAGCAATATCCTTGTAATTTGTCAATGCTCTTGACAGCCCATTGGACAAGCTGTCAGCTGACCTGGTGTGCTAAATGATCATTGTCCTAAAAGTTGAAAACAAACAACTAACAGATTAGCAGAGAATTCTCAATGAAGACATTTATAGGGTTTTCTTTAAATGTTAAAATGTGCCTGCCCACTGCTAAAGTGCCAAGGGTAGAAGCAGTTCAACAAGCCTCCCCATAAGCAGAGGAAGCAAAGGAAGGTTTCATTTGGCCTCCAGAAGTCAACTTGAAACAGGTAAAAATACTTTTTTAACAAAGTATTTAAATTCTCTGAAGTAAATCACCATCTTCACCCCTTCCAACTCCCCCATTGAACCCAGGGTTGGGGGCTCTCCCATTGAGCCACAGCCTCAGCTCTTTTTATTTTTTATTTTTGAGACAGGTCCTCACTAAGTTGCTGTGGCTGGCCTTCACCTTGCAATACTGAGTCCCTGGGATTACAGACATGCACCACTGCATCCAGCCCACCATCTAATCTTTTAAAAAGATGTATGTAAATATTTTAATAAGTTTATATACTGGGGTACCTAAAAGAAAGTTCAGGCATAACTTCTGAGAATCTAACTTAGTGCCTCACCCATGCTAGGCAAGTGCTTTACCACTGAGCTACAACCCCAGTCCCAGGAATAACTTCTTAACCTATAGTAAAAAGTAATACTTTCCTCCTTCTCAGGTCAGGGAAGGCATCATTCATGCATTATGGCCCTCATTCCCAAAATTCCACCTCAAAAATCATACTACTACTACTACTACTACTACTACTACTACTACTAGTGTTTTGGAGATGCTGCTGAATCACAATCCATTTGCTTCCTTTGCATATGATAGCAACCAAGCAAGTGCTCTCCTGAAAAAAAAAAAAATGTGACTTTAAGGAAACCTGTGGCAGGTCTTCCTATTGGCCCATTCCATGCCCTTCTAGCTTGCCATCTGGAATTCTAAGAACTATTTCCCAAACTTCTTTGCAGCCACAGTTACATTTATAATCCAGGTCTTGCCAAGCAAGTCTAAAAGACTCAAGAGAAGAAGCAGCCAGCAAAGAGGCAGCTGTACAGAGGTCAAGTGGCTCTTGTGACAGAGGCATTCGATTCTCCAGAATCTCTTCCAGAGCAGAGGTTTTACCAACCAAGCCCTAGTGTCTTAGGTGCCCAGTGCTTGTGTACACAAATGGTGAAATGTCGGTGTTGACAGTCCATGGTGTGATTGGGTTTTTCTTCAAGTTATACAGAATTCCAGCTTGGTCCCATCTTTCTTGCAAATTCTGTAAAATAGTCTAAAATCCTAATAAAAGTCATTTTCTGTTAAAATTACCAGAATGCATTTTTTTTTTTTTTTTTTGCAATTGAGAACACTGACAAATATAAGCCTCATCCCTAAATTGCAAGAGCTTTTGGACATTCAATAGACCTGGCTGTCAAAACTGGCTCTATCAATTGCTAGCGGAGAAGCCTTGGGTAAGATCTTCAACATCATCTTACTGTTATGCAGTTTTAGTGAGGTAATATCTATAACATACCTGGTGAGGTGCCTGACACATAGTAGGTCCTCTATACCTCATTGTTTCCTACATTTTTTAAGTATCAAATTTGTGTTGGAGTAGACTACCAAAACTGTTTAGAGAAAGCTGTAGAAGGACATTAGCAGTGGGCCGGGGAAAGTGTACAGATTGATGCTGGAATCATAGGGGAAATAAAATTCCAAGAGAGGTGTGGGCCAGGAATGCAAGAATATGAGTTACAATAAATGCTGGATGAGACAATGCCTAGAAATAAGAGCAGACTGATGTGCTAAAAGGAGAACATTAACTACAAGTTAGGAATGCATGCTTTTCCAAGTAAAAATAAACACAACTTCCAGCTTAAATAGTTCTTGGGTAAATTTTCTCCCAAAACAAATCCAGAGGTAGGTTGTTGCTGGCCTCAGCTCAGCTGCAAAATTGTGCCATTGGAGATTCAGCTCTCTTCCCACTCTGCTGTGCTTAGCATGTTGGTCTTTGTGCCCATGCTTGCCCTCGCTAGTTTGCAGGAGAGCTGCTCCAGGCATGCCCATTCAAGCTGGTAAAAAGGGAGGGGGTGAGAGCTTTCCTCTGGAGCCTTAATGTTTTTCAGGAAAGAAATCTCTCCAGATTCTGCTCCACTTCCATCTCATTTGCCAAAATTGGATCATGTATCCACTCTAAATGAATTATTAACCAAGAGAACAAAATTATAGGAATGCTATAATTTTTTTAAATACCCTGTTTATCTTATGGTTTAGAAAGGAAAAGACAAGACACTCCTGGAACAAAGAAGATAAGGGTAAATTAAAGCAATAAAGCCTTGCTGTCTTTCCCTGCTCCTCACTGAAAGTCCTTGCAGCACCAAGCAGAGGAGGTTTTCTCATAACCGTATGTAGCCCTGGCCTTGAGAACTGCTGGGAGTTCAATAGTGAACTAGAAGAGAGAAAGAAATAAACCCTAGAAACAAACAAGCTAGGACTAAAAAAAAATATTGGTAATAAAATCAATTCCCAAAGTGGAGAGACAGTATTTTTTTTTTAAATTTTTTAATATTTATTTTTTAGTTTTCGGCGGACACAACATCTTTGTTTGTATGTGGTGCTGAGGATCGAACCCTGGCCGCACGCATGGCAGGCAAGCGCGCTACAGCTTGAGCCACATCCCCAGCCCCGAGAGACAGTATTTTAAACTTAAAAACCCAAAGGCTTGGCCAGGCATGGCAACACATGTCTGTAATTCCAGCAGTTGGGGAAGCTGAGACAGGAGAATTGCAAGTTCAAAGCCAGCCTCAGCAACTTAGTGTGACTTTGTCTTAAAATTAAAAAAAAAAAAAAAAGTGCTGGTGATGTAGCTCAGTGGTTAAGTGCCCCTGGGTTCAATCCCTGGTACCAACCCCAAAAATCCAAAAGGGGGTGTGTGTGTGTGTGTGTGTGTGTGTGTGAGTGTTAGGAAAAAAAGAAGGGCTATTGATTTATGTCTGATACAGGTTGGAATCTGAACTTAATGAATTCATTCTGTCAGACAGGTATCTCATAGAAAAGTCCATGGGTACTGGCAAAACTTACTATCGAAATCATGGCATCAGTGCAGATTGAGGGAGAGCCAGGACAAAGGACAAAGCTGGGACTTCTAGGATCTGAGGCCAAGTCCAGAAAAGAAAGAGAGAAAAAGAAGAAGGCTAACAGAAGCTATGCAAAGGATCTGGTCCATTACCAAATGGGCTGGATTAATAGCAGGACTCAAATCCTAGTGGGCACTTAATCAAAATCCCATTCAATCAAATTAGACACCAAATGTGTGAAGTGAGGAAGGAAGAAGAGGGAAGACCATATCTCTAGACTTCAACTTGGGCTGTAGTATACAGACCAACTTTAACTCCCACCCATGGGAGATGTTGGGGGTCCTAATCCAGTTATATCTGTTTTTCATTGACTGCAGGCATAGAATAAGTCTATGACTCTCAGGTGTTGAAGGAAGGGAAATTAGTTCCTTCAATAAAATTAATATCTACTGTGTCAAGCACTGTTCTAAGTGCTGAGGACACAACAATAGGCAAAACAGGTACAATCCCTGCCCTTGTGGGGTTCACAACTTCCCCTGAATAACTGTGAGACCAAAACATAACCACTGATCAAGGCTACAATTCACCAAGCCTTCAGCATCCCTTTATTTGGAAGAAAATGTGAGTCCTATGCAAAGATTAAAGACATGTAAGACGTGATCTTTGTCTTCAAGGACCTGACTGTCTAAAGGGAAAGCAGACTCTTCAAGGAGATTTCTAAAGAGACATGACCACTACGAGACCATGACAGCTTCAGGAAGCTAGTGCCTGCCTCTGATTTCTGTCCCCACGCCTTCACCGAGGGCAGGGGCTGCATCTAGGCTCCTCCTTACTCCACTGCCTCCACATACCACTTCTTACCAGTTAGACTTTCAAGTTCCTCTGGTGAACCTGGTGATCAGCATACATCAAGAACGAGAGAGCGCTGGGCACGGTGGCCCATGCCTTAATCCCAGCAGCTTAGGAGGCTGAGGCAGGGGGATCACAAGTTCAAAGCCAGCCTCAGCAAAAGAGAGGGGCTAAGCAACTCAATGGGACCCTGACTCTAAATATAATACAAAATGGGGCTGGGGATGTGGTTCAGTGGTCGAGTGCCCCCGAGTTCAATCCCTGGTATCCAAAAAAAGAAAAGAAGAGAACAAGAGAGCTGCTTATATGTGTTACTAGGAAAGATCTCTCGTGCAGCTATCTAGACTTCCAACAGCTGTAGCTAGGGCTTTATTGTTATTGAAGTTACCTGCCATGTACCTGCAAATGCTATCCTACAGGTGATTTCTTGCCTTACTAATCTGATAACCTAATCACAAATATAAACAGAGGCAAGAAATACAATTCAGAAATGCAAAGGTAGCCATGCAACCTATCTCCTTCCCAGTCCACTCAGCAGAGAGTCTTTTAAAGCACCTGTCATCATGACACATGCAACTTTCAGACAACACTATTTTCCAAGGTGCTAAAGAATTAAAATGCATTAAAATCAACAATCCAAGGAAAATATTTCTATTTAACTAACTTAATGTTGAATAACAAGCAAATAATAAAATTGACTGATTTCGTCAAAACTCCATTATGTTTTTTAACTGACTGACAAGTCAGATAATAAGGAAACCATTAATAATTGGTAAAATAGTCAGAGATCATGTGATAGAAGAACAAACAAAGGAAATAAGTGTTTAACTAATTCGTGTTATAGCCAGTCTCTGAATTTATATTAACTCATATATAATTCAGAGGTAATCAATTGTTGATCAAAAATTCAAAACAGAAGATAATTACTGTCAAATCCATGCAATAAAATCCATTTTGGTACCAGGAATTGAACCCAGGGGCAATTAACCACTACGCCACATCCCCAGCCCTTTTTAAAATATTTTTTTGGGGGGCTGGGGATGTAGCTCAAGAGGTAGCGCGCTCGCCTGGCATGCTTGCGGCCCAGGTTCGATCCTCAGCACCACATACAAACAAAGATGTTGTGTCCGCCGAAAATTAAAAAATAAATATTAAAAAAAATAAATAAATAAATAAAATATTTTTTATTAGAGACAGGTTCTCGCTGAGTTGCTTAGGGCCTTGCTAAGTTGCTGAGGTTGGGTTTGAACTCATGATCCTCCTGCCTCCTGAGTCGCTGGGATTACAGGTGTTAATGTTTATCAGTATCTATTAAAAGGCAAAATCTGTAAGCATTAACAATAATTCAGAAAAAGAATCAAAAACATGGTACCAAAGGAAATAAAAATTCTAGTAAAATATCATTTTTTACCTATCTGTTGGAAAAGTTCCAAAACTTGAAATATATTCTGTTTGCAAAGTTGTGGGAAAACTAGACTCTCTCCTATTTTTCTGGTGGGAACTCAGAATACTTCAGACTTTTATACAGGGGAATTTGTCAATATCTGGAAAAATTACAAATGTGTTCATCCTTTGGCTCAGTAGTCCCACCTCTACTAAGTCTATATCAAAGATATAAATGTAAATAAATAAAAAATACTTTGTTATGTTTGTAGAATGAACCAATGGAAAGTTAATGAAATATTGACGAAAATAGTTCTCTCTGAGGAAATGGGAGAGAAGGGAGGAGGGAAATGACACCTGTCCAAATTTGGTTAGTGAGCATTAAGTTTGGAATAATTAAAAGGTTTATATAATTGTAAGCTTCTAAATTAAGTTTAAAATCAATGCCTGAAAATTGAAAATATTTTTAAATAAAGACAAATGAACCTAACTTTATTATACCGTATCATGACTGAATATCCACAGTGGGATATATTCTTTTTTTTTTTTTTTTGATACCAGGAATTGAACCCAGGGACACTTTACCACTGAGCCACATCCCCAGTCATTTTTATTTATTTTTGAAATAAGATCTCTCTAATTTGCTTAGGACCTTGCTAAGTTGCTGAGGCTGCCCTTGAACTTGTGATCCACCTGCTTCAGCCTCCAGAGCTGCTGGGATTACAGATGTGTACCACCACACAGGTCCCACAGTGGGATGAATTCCAAGGACAAAAGGAACTGTGAAAAATAGCTTGAACTTCATTCGGTGTTCTTATTGTTAGTAATGGCATTGAGGTTAAAATTTGGATATGAACATATGTATATCTCAGACTAAAACAAGTAATTATATGAATGATGCTAGGAACAAGAGTTTTCAACCTAAGTGAGATACAGGTTTTAAAAAAATAAAAGATTATAAATAAAAACCCTGTGGGCTCGGGATGTGGCTCAAGCGGCAGCGCACTCGCCTGGCATGCACGGGGCGCTGAGTTCGATCCTCAGCACCACATAAAAATAAAATAAAGATGTTGTGTCCACCGAAAACTAAAAAATAAATATTAAAAAAAATTCTCTCTCTTAAAAAAAATTAAAAATAAATAAATAAATAAATAAACAAACAAACAAAAACCCTGTAATCTAAAACTTGAACAGAAATATCAATGTATGGGACTGGGGTTGTGGCTCAGAGATACAGCACTTGCCTGGCATGTGTGAGGCACTGGGTTTGGTTCTCAGCACCACATAAAAATAAATAAAGGTATTGAGTCCATCTAAAAAAAAAAAAAAAAGAAAAAGAAAGAAAGAAAGAAAGAGAGAAGAAATATCAATGTACACTCATGATCTCTTCTTGGTAGTACCCAATGAGAAACCCTAAGAACAATGACAACCTAATAGCAATAAATAGTCCTAAAATCTAGACTGCAGTCTTTAAATATCATTTATAAAAAAAGTTCCTAGGGCTGGGGATGTGGCTCAAGTGGTAGCGCGCTCGCCTGGCATGCGTGCAGCCCAGGTCCGATCCTCAGCACCACATACAAAGATGTTGTGTCTGCCGAAAACTAAAAAAAAAAAAATAAACATTAAAAAATTCTCTCTCTCCCCTCCCTCTCCTCTCTAAAAAAAAAAAAAGTTCCTAAACTAATAAGTGAGTTTGACAACATCACAGCATACAAGATTATTAACATAAATATCAATATTATCGATAAACTGGAATTGAGAATTTGGGGGGGTAAAAAAAACTAAGCTTAAAAACTAAAACTACCAGATTTAAAGACTTTAGCATAAAACTATAATAAGTAAGATAGTTTTATATTGCCATAAAATCTATAGAACAGAATAGAGTTCAGAAAAATAGACCAAAGCATATATGAGCAATTGATTATTTTTGTTTTGTTTTGTTTTTTGCAAGAGTAGAGATTGAACCCAGGTCCTTGCACAGGCTAAGCAAGCGCTCTATCACTGAGATACATCCCTGGTCCTGATCAGTTGATTTTTTTAAAAAAATGTTTAGTTTTTAGTTTTAGGTGGACACAATATCTTTATTTTATTTTTATGTGGTGCTGAGGATGGAACCCAGTGCCTCATACATGCCAGGCGAGCACGCTATCACTTGAGCCACATCCTGAGCCCCTGATCAGTTGATTTTTATACATGATGTAAAACAATTAAATGAGGAAATAATAGTCTTATGCCAACAAATGATGTAAGAACAAGAACATATCCACATAGGGAAAAATAAACTTGAATCATACCTCATACCATAGACAGAAATTACCTCAAAGTGGATTATATACTCAAAGATAATAGTTAAAACGATGCAGCGTCTAGAAAATACAGGGAAGACATCTTCACAATCTTGAAATGAAGATAAGTTAGGTCATAGAAAAGCAGAAAGTACACTCAAAAAAAATCCATATCCAGGATGAGATGGGACATACATGTAATGCCTGCTATTCCGGAGGCTGAGGCAGGAGAAGAGTAAGTTCAAGGCCAGCCTGGGCACCTTAGTGAGACCTGTCTCAAAATAAAAAATAAAAAGGACTGGGGATGTAGCTCAGTGATGGAGCACTCTGAGTTTATTTCCCAGTACCAAAAAAAGAAAGAAAGAATAAAAGAAAAAAAGCATTAAGTTGGACTTCATCAAAATATTAAACTTCTCTGAAAATATAATTAAGGAAATAAAAAGGCAAGGCACAGACTGGAAGAAATTTTATATTTATATGAATGACAGATGACTTAAATTGTGAATTCAGAGTATATTTTGAAAATATTTTTACAACTTAATAAAAGATGACCCAGTTTTATAAATGAGTGAAATTCTTGAGCCAAGAAGATATAGAATTGTCAATCAGCCGATGAAATGATGCTCAAAATCATTAGTCATCAGTGAAATGCAAATTGAAACCACAATAAAATACCACTACCTACCGATTAAAATAGCTAAAATTAAATGTCATTTCTCATTAAAAGGCACCAAGGCTATTGAAGGTCTGGGGCAGAAAATGTACAAAATGAGCTTGAAATAGCTTATTGTTCCAGAAAGTAAAGGCACTATCAAAGGTTAAAAATGGAACACATCCAAAACAAAACAAAACATCCTTGAACCAGCTTATAGAGGCTCCTATGGTTGAAGATAAGATTTCAGCATCAAAAAGAATTATGATTCCAATTTATTAAAATAAATTTAAAATGTTAAAACCAATAGCTGTATGTTTGTGTGTGTGTATGTATGTGTATGTGCAGTTTATGTGTTTGTGATGCTAGAAATCGCAGGGGCACTCTATAGTAACATTCAAATCATGAATTACTTTTCAAATATTTTACAAAATATGTGCAAGACCTGTACAATGAAAATTATAAACATTGCTGAGACAAGTTAGGGAAGATCTAAATAAATAAAACAGTATCTATCCCTAGCCCTTTTTAATTTTAGATGAGGTCTCATCTCATCCTGGACAAAGGTGCCCTAAACATACATTGGAGAAAAGATAGCCTCTTCAATAAATGGTGCTGGAAACATATATTGTAGAATTAAATTAAACCCCTATCTCTCATCCCCCCCCCAAAAAAAAAATCAACCCAAAGTGGATCAAGGACCTAAGCATTAGACCAGAGAAAATTAAAACTAGACTGAGATTTTATCTCACACCAGCAAAAATGGCAATTATCGAGAATACAAGCAACAATAAATGTTGGTGAGGATATGGGGGAAAAGGTACACTCATACATTGCTGATGGGACTGCAAATTGGTGCAACCACTCTGGAAAGCAGTATGGAGATTCCTCAGAAAACTTCTAATGGAACCACCATTTGGCCCAGTTATCCCACTCCTTGGTATATACTCAAAGGACTTAAAATCAGCTTACTACAGTAATGCAGCCAAATCAATGTTTATAGCAGTTCAATTCACAACAGCCAAGCTATGGAACCAACCTAGATGCCCTTCAACAGACAAATGGATTAAGAAAATGTGGTTGGTATATGTACACATTGGAATATTACTCAGCCATAAAGAAGAATGAAATTATGGCATTTGCCTGTAAATGATGGAACTGGAGACTATCATGCTAAGAGAAATAAACCAAACCTAAAAAGCCAAAGGCCAAATGTTCCCTCTGATATGTGGATGCTGATACACAATAAGGAGGGGAGGGAAGAATAGAAGTTCATTGGATTAGACAAAAGGGAAAGAAGGAAAGTGAGGAGGGATGGGAATAGGAAAGACAGTAGAATGAATTGAACATAACATTCCTGTGTTCTTATATGAATACACAACCAGTGAAACGCCACATTATGTACAACTGCAAGAATGGAATCCTAATTAGAATAAGTTATACTCTATGTATGTAATATATCAAAATATGCTCTACTGTCATGCATATCTAAAAAGAACAAATAAAATTTTTTTAAAAAAAGAAAAAACTCAGGCTGGGGTTGTGGCTCAGTGGTAGAGCGCTCGCCTAGCAGGCATGAAGCACTGGGTTCAATCCTCCGCACCACATAAAAATAAAATAAAGATATTGTGTCCACCTTTAACTAAAAAGTAAATATTAAAAAAAGAGAAAGAACTGAGAATTTATATTGCTTTTCTAGTATGAATAGTATTTCCTGGAAATGCTATTAGCTCTAATATGTAAGGGTTCAATATAGAATAACTCCAGATAATGCATGAAAAATTATAAAATCAACATTTTACAACTCAATGAAATTACTCAAACAATGATTATCAATGAATGATAAAAACTGTTAGGAAGGAAATTATGTGAAACTTTACAATAAGGGAATCCATTTGCCACCACTCAAACTCATTGATTAATGTTAGCATACTCTAAAATAAAACCAGATATTATGTGCTTTTGAGTATGATGCACTATGAAGCACACTATACCACCAATGAAGTTGTTCTGAAAAAACCCAAAGCTTAACTGAAGGAATTCAAGCCTGCAGTCTACAGGAAACATAGAGGATAAGAGGGAAAAGTTACCTAATACTACAAGCTAGTATCCAATCTAACCAGAACTAAGGACATTTCTTGGGACAATAGACCTGGCTTCATAATCAAATTGATGACTTACAAAAAAAATTGCTGGGGGCTGGGGATATAGCTCAGTTGGTAGAGTGCCTGCCTTGCATGCACACTGCCCTGGGTTCAATCCCCAGCACCACCAAAAAAAATAAAAAATAAAATAAAATAAAACATTGCTGGGCACAGGCCTGTATAATTCCAGTAACTCTGGAGGCTGAGGCAGGAGAATTGGACTTTCAAGGCCAGCCTTAGCAATTCAGTGAGGCCCTAAGCAATTTAGCTACTTCCTGTCTCAACAAATAAAAAGGGTGAGGATGTGGCTCAGTGGTTAAGAATCCTGGATTCAATCCCTGGTACCAAAAAAAAAGAAAAAAAAAAATCCAGATTGAACAGCTAAATACCTATGATAGTTTTGTAATCACTCACGAGCTGCCTGAATATGAAATTTTAAAACATTTATTTATTTATTTCAATAATAAACTTAGCTGATTCTGTTTATGAATTGTCATTTTTCTTTGGATCTTAATTTCTTGTTTCTTCCACAAAATTTTTAAAAAAAATTTTATGAGACAAAAATGCAATGAGTGGACTTTTTAAATTTTGTATCTTGATTCAAACAAATCAATAATATAACTTTACTTTGTTTGTGTGGGGGTGTACTGGGGATTTAACTTGCTGAGCCACATCCCCAGCCCTATTTTGTATTTTATTTACATACAGGGTCTGAGTTGCTTAGCATCTCACTTTTGCTGAGTCTGGCTTTGAACTCCAATCCTCCTGTCTCAGCCTTCTGAGCCGCTGGGATTACAGGCGAGCACTACCATGCCAGGCTTCAATAATATAATTTTAGATGCTTATATAAAATTGCTGGATGCAGTGGCGCACACCTGTAACCCCAGTGGCTCTGGAGGCTGAGACAGAAGGATCACAAGTTCAAAACTAGCCTCAACAAAAAGCAAGGCGCTAAGCAACTCAGTGAGACCCTGTCTCTAAATAAAATACAAAATAGGGCTGGGGATGTGGCACAGTGATTAAGCGCCCCTGAGTTTAATCCCTGGTCAAAAAAAAAAAAATAGATGCTTGTAAAAAATGGAATAAGGACTTATTATAAATTTGGATATTTGAGTGTTGGATGATATTAAAAGATTACTGTTAATTTTAACCCAGGTCCTCAAAGGTTTTTCAGAATAATCCTTGGGCTACATGCTATGGTGCTTCCATTCCTCCACACTCTTCCCCCTTCACAGGTGGGCAGACTTGCATGGACCTAATACATCTGATGGCTCTCTTGGCCTTCCCTTGCTGCTTGCCCGTTCTCTTTAACGCTAGCATTTCTCCTAGTAAAATACACCATGTTTATTGACATCTGGTTCTCAGAAAAGTCAGACTAATGATCTTTATATGCTTAATTTTGCTTCATGTGTTGGTTTCTTTCTATCATTCTGTATCTCTTTCCACTTGTGAATTTGTAACATCCCACAAACTCCTTCCTGAGAAGGCAGAGGTGAATGGATTTAAGATATAGAGCATGAAATAGTTTGCAAGCATTTCTCTTCAACTGGCGTGTACATGAGATGTCCCAGCATTGGTGTTACGGTTTGGATCTTGAATGTCCCAAAAGCCTCCTCTGATTTGAATCTGAAATGTCCCCCTAAGGTTCACGTGCTGAAAGCTTGGTCCCTGACATTGCAATGTTTAGAAGTGGTGCCTCTGGGAAGTGATTGGATCATGAGAGCTCAGACTTCTTCAGTGGAATAATCTATCCAGGGATTCATAACTAAATGGGCTGTTGCCAGACGGTAGAAGCTACAAGAGGTAGAAGCCAGTTAGAGGGAGGGGGTCCTTAGGGAATGAGCCTGTGGTGACTGTACCTTGTCTCCAGCCTCCTTCTCCTCCTCCTCTCTCTTCCTCTGCCTCCTGGCTGCTATAAAGTAAGCAGTTTTCCTCTGCCAGTCTTTGTGTCATGATGCTCACCCTAACTGAGGCCCAAAGCAACAGGGTAAGCTGACTGTGGACTGAAACTCCGAAACCATAAGCCAAAATAAATATTTCCTTTTCTAAGGAATAAATAAATATTTCCTTTTTCTCAGGTATTTTGTCACAGCAATGAAACCTGACTAACACAAGGCCCATATCCTAAAGACTTATTGTTGTGGTCCTATTGAAAGAAGATGGAACCTTTAAGAGTGACCTAATTTCCTTCCATTAGGCCCTAATAGAAGAAAATTAGGTCACTGTAATTGTGCCCCTAAGGTGACATTGGGCCCCATCACCTTTCTTTCTTCACTTCCTGGCCACCATGAGGTGAGCAGCTCTGTTTCACCACATACTCCCCACTATAATGTTCTGCCTCACCACAAACCTAAAGCAACCAGGCCATGTGACCATGGACGAAAACTGAGAACCAAAAGAAACCTTTCTTTCCCTTAAATTGTTTATCTCAGGTATTTTGTCACAGGGATGGAAAGCTGACTAAAACAACTGGCTTGGTTCTTTGGACATCAATACAAAATATTTAGTTTGCAACAACTTCCATCCATAGAAAGTGTTTTAGTCAAGGACTTTGCTGTTGCTGATGCTGTTCCTGAACCAGCTGATCACCAAAGAGTCAAGAGATATATCTGGAGACATGGCGGCTCCGCTGGGTGGTATGTTCTCCGAGCAGNTGAATGGTATCTTTTTTTGTGCTCCTTGCTGCATTGTATGCTCATGGGAAATGGGCATTACTCCCCTGGAATATACAGGAACATGTATTTTGTACTCATTTTGTGTATACATATTACTCATTTTGTTTGTGACCTGTGAGGATGATACTTGGTTTGTGGACCTATGACCTGTGATGACTAGCCTGAGGCCAGCGTATCTCCCCTTGGTTGGAGTGTATAAGTCAAAACTTAAAAGTTATTTTTTACTCTTAGGGTTTTAACCTGGTCATCTCATGCCAGATAGAAGCTCTGATTGGCAGCTTTAGGTTTCTTGATTAAAAACCTAAATAAACGCCCAGTGTGATGGCACATACCTGTAATCCCAGTGGCTCAGGAGGCTGAGGCAGGAGGATTGCAAGTTCAAAGCCAGCTTCAGCAAAAGCCAGGTGCTAAGCAATTCAGTGAGATCCTGTCTCTAAACAAAATACAAAATAGGGCTGGGGATGTGGCTTGAATGTCCCTGAGTTCAATCCTTGGTATCCCTGCCCCCCCATCCCCCACAAAATAAACTAAGTTTGAGGCAGTCTTTCAATGATAAAAGTGTTTTTGGTGAAAAGATCAGAAACTATTCTACTTGGTGCTTAATGAAAATGTTTTGAATGAATGTAAATACAAGTTACTGTCATTTCTTTATATTAATTCAGAAGTTATCCATCAAATAAATAATGATTTTCCAATATTAAAAAAAAAGAGAGATATATCTGACTTTACCCCGGGACCTTCTCATTCAAACAGCCTATTCATTCTGAATTCAACCAGCCTCTGTCTAGTAAAGGCAAGCAACTGAAGCCAGTGCCGCCTTTATCCCACACTCGTCACACAACTTTAAAAGCAGAGAGTCCAGCACCCTATAGGAAGAAGTTCTCAGAAGCACAGCAAGCACATCCACATATAATCTTATCATTTCTACACCTTATTCTGGTCTCTCTCAGTACACAACATAGCAAGTCAATTCAACCAACTTTTTTTGTTTTGTTTTGTTTTGTTTTTTTTAACATTTGATCTTTGTGTTCACATCAGCCTGATAAAATTTCCCATAGCTCATACACTTTTGGAGACTGTAGCATTTTTAATTAAGGTCAATAGGTTCTCAAAACACACAATCTGGATTAAAATCACCATCCTACCTCTTCACACTTTATAAACCTTAATTTCCTGGTCCATAAATTGGATTCCACACATTAGGTTCCTGCCTTAAAATGTTGTGAAGATTAAATCATTATAGCGTCTGACACGGACCAGTCCATGCTCAGAGTGCCATAAATGTTTAGTAATATTCATTTTTATTTGGTAGAATAGGCCAGGCATCTCCACTTCTCTCACCTGCTCTCTACTGTTGACTGTTCTCAGAGACGTTGCCATTGAACTTCATCAGGGATACCTGGGGACCTGGTACACAAGAGACAGGTCACTATGGAAGCCCCAGGCTAAACAAAATGAGAGCGACTTTCTCAGCAAAAGTCTGACGGCTCTTCTACTTTAGAGAGAAAGTTTCTGCTCACCCAGCATTCCACTTGCAAGCCACAGTAGTCCACTCTGACTGACATAAGCAGAAAAAGGAGTTAACTCAACAGAGAATTGATCAGAGGACTACAGAACCAAGTTCAAGTCCAAGTAGCCTGCAGGTGCAGAGAAAACTGACCATCCCCATTTCTTCTGTCACGGGTTCTGTAATCACAAGCCGGACAGAAACATTGCCAGAGCTGATGTCAACATGCCTATGCACCACAGGTAACATAGTCTGAGGAGACATAGTCTCTGGCATGTAGCAGTTCCAAGACTGAATGTAAAATTTCCAGTGGCGCTCACCTGTAATCCCAATAACTCAGGAAGCTGAGGCACCAGGATCACAAGTTTAAGGTCAGCCTCAGCACCTTAGTGAGACCCTGTCTCAAAATAAAAAATGTGAAAGGGATGGGGATGTAGCTCAGTGGTAAAGTATCCATGGATTCACTTCCCACTACCCCCCCACAAAGTAATAAAAAAGAATAAAGACAATTTCCCTAAACATATTTAGAAGTTCAATTGTTAGATTCCAGTTTATGGATGTGCCATAGGTTGGCTTTGTTGTTGTTGTTGTTGTTGTTTGTTTGTTTGTTTGTTTTTGTTTTTTTCTTTTTTAGAATCTAGTCTCCTGAATATTTTTGTTTTTTTCTTTTTTAGAATCTAGTCTCCTGAATATTTACAATGCCTCCACTTTTTCTAAATACAATGTCATAGCCGGGTGCGGTGGCACATGCCTGTAATTCCAGCAGCTGGGGAAGCCAGCCTTAGCAAAAGGAAGGCACTCAGTAAGACCCTGTCTCTAAATAAAATACAAAATTGGGCTGGGGATGTGACTCAGTAGTGGAGTGCCCCTGAGTTCAATCCCCAGTTCCAAATAAATAAATAAATAAATAAGTCAATACAATGTCATGATAATGGTGTGTATTTTGGGGTGTACTAAAAAATGCACATATATTTTTGCTATGTACATCAATATTTCTGCATTTGTGTCATTATTTTTGCAGTAAGATTTTTTGTTTCAGGACCCCTCATCTTTTGTTTGTTTGCAGTACTGGGATTCAAACTGAGGGCCTCATATCCTCCAGCCCCTTTGACTCCAGCTTTCTACAGCAGGCAAATTGAACAAAATAACTCAAAACTCCAGAAAGCTGTCAGAGGTGTCTTTGTCATTGATGTGTGTAAAAGCCTCAGCACTCCATTTTACCCTATGGAACTAGGAAAAGGAAAAAAAAATATTCTTTGTCCCCCATTCACCCTTACCCAGGCAACAGAATGAGGTAATATGCACCCACAAGTGATTATCCACAAGGATAATACTGCCCCCTAGGGGACGATTTGGAAGTCTCTCGGTCCCAGTGACTGAGTTTGGGGTAGAGGGATTTGCATGAGCACCAGCATTAGTTGGTGGGTGGGGACCAAGAACATTCCATAGCCTAGAACAGTGCAAAACTGTTCTTCAGCCAAGGTAGGATTCTAGCATCCCTCTGCACATCTAAGGAGGTTAAAAACCTATTTATGATTATCTGAAATTAAATGTGACTTTGCTTTACATATTACAAAATATTTCATGGTTTTACTAGACACTGAATTTTCCAGGTGATGAACCCAACCTAATTCCATTTTAAGATTGGGAGCCATCTCATCACAAAGTCATGAAAAGTTAATTTCTGTTTTACTATAAATTACTGAGATTTCTAAACTTGTTTGGAATTTCTGCCCATGCCTTGAACTCACCCATGCCTGGCTTTCTCTGACCAAATAACCCTCCCTAAAACCTTAGTGGCACCTCATAAATCCTGGCTCCCTTTGACCAGATAACCCTCTCTGAAACCTCAGCAGCGCCTCATAAATTCTGATGTTGGGATCTGCATTTACTCCCTATCTTGAAATATCATGCCATGTAGATATAGATCATTAACCTACCATCTGCCTTTGTATTATGCGTGTTAAAATCCTGTTAGTTGTAAGTTCTCAAAGACACCCCCTTTGTAACTCTTTGTGCTATAAAACCTGGTTCCTGGGCTGGGGCTGGAGTCCAGCGGTAGCACACTTGCCTGGCATGTGTGGGGCACTGGGTTCTGATCTCAGTACTGCATATAAAAAAATAAAATAAAGGTCCACCATTTGTCCCTAAAAAAAAAAAACAAAAAAACAAAACTGGTTCCTGGAGAGCTGGGGTAATGATCTCTGGCCTAGGGTTTTCAGGAGAGACAGTCCTGGCCAGCTCCAGTGTACACAAATACAAGCTTGCTTTTTATTTATTTATTTATTTATTTATTTATTTATTTATTTTTATTTTTTTTTAAAGAGAGAGTGAGAATTTTTTAATATTTATTTTTTAATTATCGGCGGACACAACATCTTTGTATGTGGTGCTGAGTATCGAACCCGGGCCGCACGCATGCCAGACGAGCGCACTACTGCTTGAGCCACATCCCCAGCCCATGAGCCACATTCCCAGCCCACTTTTTTTTTTTATTTCAAATTGGAGTTGGTGGTCTTTTCTTTGCATCATGGTTCAACACAGGAAGCCACTACTGTGAAAAATCTAGAAAAGACTGCATGTAAATAAATAAATTTTTAAAAGATTGTATGTATTTTGCTTAACTCTGAATTTTTAAAAAATATGTTTATTTTTTTCATTTTTTAGTTGTGGATGGATAATGCCTTTATATATTTATCTTTATGGGGTGCTGAGGCTCAAACCTGGTGCCTCACACATGCTAAGCAAGTGCTCTACCACTGAGCCACAACCCCAGCCCCTTGACTCTGAATTTTATTTAGATACCCACTGTTTTGGAGAATCATTTCCCTGAAGCAAATTCCACTTACAGCATTTAAGTCAGAAACATACCATAACTATTTCTATGCATTTATAGTCTTCACATTCTTATTCTACACAGAGGCCCTTGCATCTCACTCTTCATTATGACTTAGTGTGATCATACACAGTTATATATTAGCTAGATATTATTAATAAATCATTTTTTCACTCTTGTGTTTCAACTTGAGTATTACATATTGATTTTTTAAAAACTGTGTGTACAAGTAGCTGTGTAGTAAATAGGGTGTTAGAACATTTATTTCTGTAAGAAGGCAAAATAAGACAATTATAATAGTGGCCCACTTCACCTTTTAATATAGTCCTTGCTGCTTATTTTAAGAGACATGTTTTTTCTTTTGTCTTCTCCCTCTCTCCCTCCCTAACCTAGGGGCAAGGAACAAGATTACCTTGAGTTAAGTGTTCTCTACAGAAAGGAGTTGTTACCAGATCTAGGAAGTGACTATAATTCAAATTAACAAGTGAATTTCAACATACTTGGGGCTGCTCCTGGGACCCCTTGCCAAGGCACATCTGGAATATTAGCCTTAAAATGACTTCTTTAAAAGCCCACTGTTTTCTCTGATGGGCAGAACCACAGCCTCTGGGACTGGGACTTTCTCCTTTGCTAGCAAAACAATAAACATTCTTTTTTCTTTTTCTCAAAATCCATGTCGTCATTACTAAATTGGCACAAATTGGCATCTGGAACTAAGACTGAGCATTATGATACCAAGCAAAACACCTTCCTAACACATCTTCATTCCCAAAATGAACTTTGGTTTTACTTTTCTATTATCAAAAGACCCATTAAAGTAGTTTTCCTGAAAATAGAGACCCCAAAGTCAATTCAAATTTTCCCTTTTAGTAACTATTAATGTGTCTCATTTCCCTTTCTCCTCCAACCTCCGGTTTTCAATGTCTAGGACACTTTCCTCAGACTCCCTCCAGCTTTTCTCTAAGAGAAAAACCTTTTACCACTACACCTTTGACCTCCTCAGTAAATGGAAAAGTGACAGGCCTAAGTTCTATTCAGCCCAGCATTTTCTGGCTCAGAGTATGTGTTCAATAAATATTGATTGATAAAACTTGGGGAATTTTAGATAGAAAAACTAAGTGAAGGTAATGGAAACAGATCAATTATATATTAAAAGTTGTCAGCTGCATGCCACCTACTTGGGAGGCTGTGACAGGAGGTTTTCATGTTCAAGGCCAGCCTGGAAAACTTAATGTCTTAAAAAGGAGGGGAGGTGCTGGGGATGTAGCTCAGTGATAGAGCACCCCTGGATTTGATCCTCAGTACTAAAAAGAAGGAGGAGGAGGAGGAGGAGGAGGAGGAGGAGGAGGAGGAGGAGGAGGAGGGGGAGGAGGGGAGAAAAGGAAAGAAAAAAAAGAAAAGAAAAAAATTGTTCTTAAGTATTAGTTAGCAATATTTTTTTGGCAAGTAGCTAATTAGGAGCTTCCATCCTATAGGAAGATGCGATGGGTAGCTCTGGCTCAGCTGCTGGCACGGGCACTGTTATCTTGAAAACAGACTCTTTCTCTTCAAGTCTTTTAAAGAATTAAAGCATTGTGCAAGAAAAGGTTTAGTTGGAACTAGATAATATCATCTGCATTTTGCGAGTCATTCACGATCTGCCATAGGTGGCTGCACTTGGAAGGAGTTCAGGGAGGAAAGTCTCCACAGTGTGAGACTTCTACTTCTTCCTAAGAAGGTGATATGCAGTATTAAGGAAGCTATCAGGGTGAGGAACCCAGTGCACTCAGGTAGATTAAATATCAGATATCAGTAAAGTTTAAATTTTTTGCTTTTTTAAATTAAAAATAAAATAAAGTGAAACTTGTAGTGTTTTCTTCCTGCATCCCAGGGTTTCTTCCTACACCTGGGTTGCTCAGAGCCTGCTGGAGTCTAACACAAGAACCTCTTTCAAGTCCATTGTTAAGTGAATATCACCACCTGATGGCAGCAGTATCCCACAACTGTGACATTCATTTTGCAAAAATAAACTGGCAAAGGAGAGACTAAATGAATGAAGACAGAAGTAACAATGTGTGCAAGGTGACACACAGGTCCTTCTTCTTCCTGACCACTGAGCCAGGTTGAGTTTTTCTGAGTCCCTTGCTCAAGAAAAGCGCAATGGTAAAGAAACCCCTCTAACTCCAGCCTTTTGTTCTGAAATCCTCTATTTAAAAAAAAATACTGTATACTTCCAAAAGGTATAGTACCATGTTTCAACACAGTAGACAGTCTGTTCTGATCAAATCATTTAGTGTTATTATCTCCCTATCATTTCTTTATGTTTAGAGCCTCCGAGCTCCTCATTTCTAGTTCTTCCTAAAATACATAACAGGTTCCCGAGAAGTACCAAAACCATTACAAGTGTTTTCATTCATTATAGGGAGTTTGGCAATCAGCAGGAGGGCCTGGGCAGCTATGCCCACCGTCTAACTGGTCCATTGTGTCATGTGGAACTCCATAGAGACAAGAACAGCCTAAAGAAGAATTCATCTATTTTATTTATTTATTTTTTAATTTGTTCTAATTAGGTATATATGACAGCAGAATGCATTTCAATTCATTGTACACAAATGGAGCACAACTTTTCATTTCTCTGGTTTTACATGATGTAGAGTCGCATCGTATGAGCAGTCATCCTGTAACTAGAGTAATGATGTTCATCTCATTCCACCATCTTTCCTGCCCCCGTGCCCCCTCCTCCTTCTTTCCCTCCCCATTTGCCCAAAGTTCCTCCATTCTCCCCCAAACCCTCATTATGGATCAGCATCCACTTATCAGAGAGAATATTCGGCCTTTGGTTTTTGGGGATTGGCTTATTTCGCTTAGCATGATATTCTCCAACTCCATCCATTTACCTACAAATGCCATAATTTTATTCTCTTTTAATGGTGAGTAATATTCCATTGTATATACATACCACAGTTTCTTTATCCATTCATCTGTTGAAGGGCATCTAGGTTGGTCCCACAGTTTAGCCATTGTGAATTGAGCTGCTGTGAACACTGATGTGGCTGCATCTCTGTAGTATGCTGATTTTAAGTCCTTTGGGTATATGCCAAGAAGTGGGATAACTGGGTCAAATGGTGGTTTCATTCCAAATTCTCTAAGGAATCTCCATATTGCTTTCCATAGTGGTTGCACCAATTTGCAGTGCCACCAGCAATGTGTGAGTGAACCTTTTCCCCCAAATCCTTGCCAACATTTATTATTGTTTGGATTCTTGATAATCTCCATTCTGACTGGAGTGAGATGAAATCTTACAATAGTTTTGATTTGCATTTCTCTAATTACTAGAGAAATTGAACATTTTTTAATATATTTTTGATTGATTTCATATCTTCTTCTGAGAAGCGTCCAGTTCCTTACCCCATTTATTGATTGGGTTACTTATTCACTTATTTATTTTGGTGTTAAGTTTTTTGAGATCTTTATATATCCTGGAGATTAGTGCTCTGAGGGTGTGTAGAAAAGATGTTCTCCTACTCTGTAGCAGGATATAAAATCAACACCCATAGATCAAATGCATTTCTATACATCAGTGATGTATTAGAAAAACTACCCCATTCACAATAGTGTCAAAAAAAATAAAATATTTGGGAATCAATCTAACAAAAGAGATAAAAGACTTATACAAGGAAAACTACAGAACACTAACAAAAGAAATTGAAGAAGATCTCAGAAGATGGAAAGATCTCCCATGTTCTTGGATAGGAAGAATTAATATTGTCAAAATAGTCATACTACCAAACGTGTTATACAGATTTAATGCAATTTCAATTAAAATCCTATCAACATTACCCATAGAAATAGAAAAGGCAATCATGGAATTCACTTGGAAAAATAAGAGACCCAGAATAGTCAAAGCAATCCTTAGCAAGAAGAGTGAAGCAGGAAGCATCACAATACCAGAACTCAAATTATACTACAGAGCTATAGTAACAAAAACAGCATGTTATTAGCACCAAAATAGACATGTAGACCAATGATACAGAATAGAAGAGACAGAGACAAATCCACATAAATACAGTTATCTCATACTAGACAAAGGTGCCAAAAACATACATTGGTGAAAAGATAGCCTCTTCAACAAATAGTGCTGGGAAAACTGGAAATTCATATGCAGCAAAATAAAATTAGACCACTATCTCTCACCATGCATGAAACTCAACTCAAAGTGGATCAAGGACCTAGGAATTAGACCAGAGACCCTGCACTTGATAGAAGAATAAGTAGACTAAAATCTTCATCATGTTGGATTAGGTCCTGACTTCCTTAACCAGACTCCTAAAGTGCAGGAAATAAAATCAAGAATTAATAAATGGGATGGATTCAAACTAAAATTCTTATTCTCAGAAGAATTGATCTTGTTCCTGAGATTTGCAGAACTGAAAAGATGCTCAGGACTAGGTGGTAAGAATCTGATGTGCACATCTGGCTCATACCCCTAAGAAGGAGGCATCCTCTGCTCTGGGAACACCATTAGATAACTATATAAGCTTTTAAGCAATAGAGGCTTTGTGACAAGAGTCCCCCCTTACTTCTCATTGAGCCAGATGAAGTCACTTCCCTTACCTCAATACCTTGTCTCTCAACTTAATTGGCCTGTCACTGGGTGAGTAGGCAGACTGGTCTAGTAACACTAAGTCACCCTACTGTGCTGTAGAACACTAGAACTTGTTCCCTCTATCTAATTTAAGTTTGAATATCCATTATTCAACCTCTCTCTGTTGCCCTGCTCACAACCTTTCCCAACTTTTAGAAATCACTAGTCTACACTCAGATTGACATTTTGTATCTTCCACACAAGAAAGAACAAGTAGTATTCCTCTGTCAAGATCTCACTTATTTTACTTAATGTCTTCCAGTTCCATCCATTTTGCTTCAAGAGACAAGATTTTATTTTTTATGACTGAATAATATTCCATTTTATATATGTACCACATTTTCTTTATCCATTCATTTGTTAAGCACCTAGATTGATTCCAAACTTTGGCTATTGTGAATAGTGCTACAATAAACAGATGTGTATGTCTCTCTTTAATATGCTGACTTCTTTTCCTTTGAAGATAGATAATACAAGCACACATTCACACACACACATAGAAGTAGGACAGCTAGATCATATTCTTAGTTTTTTGAGAAATCTCCACATTGTCTTCCATAATAGCTCTACTAATATACATTCCCACCAACAGTATAAATGAGTTTTCTTTTCTCAACATCCTCACCAGCATTTATTTTTCTTTTTGATAATTAGCCATTCTAACCAGATGATAGATGAGATGATAGAAATTTGAGATTAAAGGGAATGATACTAAGTCTCCAAAGAGGTGCTCATAAGCCATTGAAATACAGAAAAAAACTCATGAACCATTGGAATGCAGAGAACACTCTTGATCCATGTCCTCATCACATGAAAGCAATGGGCAAGGAAAGGAAAATCTGGCATGAAATTATGTAATTCCAACCTGGCTCCACCTCTAGCCCAGACCCTAACAACTGCCCCTCTATAAATATTAACACCCCACATGAATGGGTTGCTGACTCTCCCTCTGGGATAGCCTGCATTCTCCCTCAAATGGGTATTTCTTGCTTTACTCCAACCAAAGGCATCACTTTTGAGATGGCCCCCCATTCTCTAGCAAGTATGTTTCTATTTTCCCAAATAAATCTCTGACATCTATGCCTTTACCTGACACACGCTGAAATTCTTTTCCATCAGTGATGCCTACTGGTCCCAGGTCAAGTTCCCTCTTCTCTCTGCAAACTCCTTAGACCCTTCTCAGAAATATGTCTTCTCCACAACAAAATCATTTCTCCTTGCTTTTTTGGTTTTTTTTGGCTGGTAATTGAACCCAGGGCCTCACGTTAAGCATGTGTTCTACCCTGAGATACATGCCCCCCATCCCCTTCATTGTGGTTTTGATTTATATTTCCCTGATGCATAATGATGTTGAACATTTTTACATGTATTTTTTGGCCTTCTCTATGTCTACTTTTGAGAAATGTCTATTCAGATTATTCGCCCTGTTTTTTCATTGGGTTACTTGGTTGTTGTTTTTTTATTTTTATTTTTTGGTACTGGGGATTGAACTCAGGGGCACTCGACCACTAAGCCACATCCCCAGCCCTATTTTCTATTTTATTTAGAGACAGGGTCTCACTGAGTTGCTTAGCACCTCACCATTGCTGAGGCTGGCTTTGAACTCGTGATCCTCCTGTCTCGGCCTACTGAGCCACTAGGATCACAGGCGTGCGCCACTGCACCTGGCAGTTTTTTTATTGTTGAATTTTTTGAGCTCTTCATTTACTTTGGATATTATACACTGTTTTGGGTCAGTTTTTTTGTCTCTGTAACCAAGAGACTTGACAAGAACAATGTCAAGGAGGAAAAGTTTATTTTGGCTCATGGTTTCAAAGGTTCAGTCCCTGTCAGCTGACTGCCTAGCTCTGAGCCTGAGGTGAGGCCTAACGTGGCAGAAGGATGTGGTGGAGAAAAGAGCTCAGGACATGGCAATAAGGAAGCAGAGAGAGCTCTGCTCACCACGGACAAAGTATAAACCCCAAAGACACCCACCCAGTGACCCACGTCCTCCAGCCACACCCTACTTGCTTAGTTACATCAGTGGATTTGTCCACTGATTAGGTTACAGCTCTCATGATCTAATTGTTTCCATCTCTGAACATTCTTTTTTTTTTATTTTAATTTTTATTTATTTAGTTGTTGATAGACCTTTATTTCTTTTTTTAATTTATATGTGGTTCTGAGAATGGAACCCAGTGACTCACACATGCCAGGCAAGTACGCTACCACTGAGCCACAGCCTCAGCCCCTGAACATTCTTGCATTGTCTCATACACGAGATTTTGGGGCACACATCGCACCTAAACCATAACACATCTTTTGTTGGATTAATGGTTTGCAAATATTTTCTGTACATCGTCTTTCCACTCTGTTGTTTTCTTGGCTATGTCAAAGGTTCTTGATATAATGCTATTTTTGCTTTTGTGACTTATGAGGTTTTTTGTTTGTTTTTGGTGATTGACTCCAGGGATTTGCACATGCTACCACTGAGCTATTTCCGAACACTTATTTTTTTCTAATTTTTTTTCCTAATTTTTCTATTTTTTCCCCTAATTTGGTGAATATCATTGGTATTTTGATGGGGATTATATTAATCTATAAACCACTTTGTACAGTATGAACTTTTTTAAAAAATATTTATTTTTTAGTTGTATTTATCAATACCTTTATTTTATTTATTTTTATTTGGTGCTGAGGATCGACCTAGGGCTCGCACATGCTAGGCGAGCTCTCTACCGCTGAGCCACAACCCCAGCCCCAGTATGAACATTTTAATAATATTATTTCTTCCAATTCATGAACATGAGAGGCCTTTGCATTTTGTTGTGTCTTTTTCAACTTCTTTCATCAGCATGTTATAATTTTCATAGTAAAAGTCTTTCACTTCCCTGGATATATTTTTACCTAGGGTTTTTTTTTTGTTTTATTGATAGTTACTATGAATCTGTGAATGGTATTTCTGTCATTTTTTTTTTCTTGGAAGTTTATTGCTGATGTATAAAAATATTATTTATTTTAGTATTTTGAATTTAGTACACTGCATATATACTGAATTTGTTTATCAATTCTAATGGTCCTTCTGTGTAGCCCTTAGATTTTTCTAGATACAGAATCATATCTGAAAACATGGATAATTTGACTTCCTCCATTCTTGTTTGAATGCCTTTTATTTCTTTCTCTTGTCTAATTTCTCTGGCTAAAATTTCTAGTACTACATTGAGTAAGAGTGGTTAAGAGTGAACACTCTATTCCAGATCTTAGGGGAAAAGCTTTCAGTTTAAAACCCACCAATCTTTTGTGTTCTAGGAAACAATTTAATCTAACAATCGTTCCCTATAGGACTTAAGTAAAACTACTGTCTACTCTCTCATGACTCCCATGATTTTCATGGATGACTTCCTTGTTCACCTGTGACAATGTCAAACACAGAGTGTCCAACTCTCTGTTCTTTGTTATAACTGACTAAGATTACAACACTTTGTTCCCCTGAAACTAACCACAGAGAAAAACATTTCCTGTTCAGCTGAGACTTCTGCTTGCAAAACTACCCCACTGTACATTATAACCTCACCTCTAGCCTGTTTATTCATCCCTCTATGAGTCTACAGCAAAGGCACCCTGCTAAGACTGTTCAATCTTTGAATGTAGGGTACACTTCCTACCTCAGTAGTCTAAATAAAAATCAATCTCCTTGCCAGGCATAGCGGCGCACACCTGTAATCCCAGTGACTCAGGAGGCTGAGGCAGGAGGATCACAAATTTGAGGCCAGCTGGGGCTACCTAACGAGATCCTGTCTCAAAATAAAATAAAAAAGGTTGGGGATGCAGCTTAGTGGCAGAGTTCTTGCCTAACATGGGCAAGGCCCTGGGTTTAATTCCAAACACACACACACACACACACACACAAATAAAACCCTGAAAAATAAATCTCTTTACTCGTTTACATTTTTTACTTGCTTTATTTTTATTTTTACTTTATGTGTCATGCAGGTGATAGAGCCTACACACGTTAGGCAGGAGCTCTACAGCTGAGCTGCACCCCCAGCCCTGGATTTTTGCCTTTGACCCATCCCTTGATTCCTCTTTGAAGAAGGTTTACCCTCCCCAATCCCAAGGGTGCCATCTAGAGAGAGCGCTTGTTACTCATCCTGTACCAGGTCTCTCAAACCTTCTCCTCCACTTTCTCATTTTTAATACCCAAACTTCATAGGACATCTGCGTTTCTCAATACAACATTTCTAGTCAACATTTATATAAGAAAAATCTTACATAATAAACATAAGAATTTTTTAAATGAAATATAGGAAAAGTCTTTCATCCTAAATACTATTGCTATTTAATTAGAGTCCATTATGAGTTCCTTTACATCATTACAAAAAGATACATTAAAGTCATAACCCTGGACCTATGAATGTGACCCTATTTAGAAATAGTCTTCCCACATTTAATTAAGATGTAAACTAAGAGGATGTCATGCTCAAGTAGCGTGAACCTTTAATCCAATATGACCAGTGTCCTTAAAAGCAGGTAAGAGACAGAGATGTGCAGGGGGAATGCCACATGATGACAGGCACTCCCTGGAGAGTCGCATCTGTGGCTAAGGATTGCCAAGGATTTAATGGCAGGATCAGGAAAGGCACAGAACAGATTCTTTCCTAGAGCCTTCAGAAAGAGCACAGCCCCACCAACACCTTGATTTTGGATATCTGGCTTCCAGAACTGTGAGAAAATCTTCTGTTTTTAAAGCCACCTTATTTGTAGTGCTTTGTTACGGCAACTGTAGAAACAACTATAGAATCCCTGTTAAATTTCTGGAAAATTGTGTAGCTAAATGTCAACAAAAGGGGTGAAATTCAAAACCATGGATGGTGTTAAAGAAAAAGTGCACTAAACATGAAGTTAAACAGCTGGGTGCGGGGGCAGGCATCTGTAATCCCATCCATTGAGGAGACTAAGGTAAGAGGATCACAAATTCAAGACCAGCCTGGGTAATTTAGCTAGAACCTTTCTGAAAATAATTTTTTAAAAAATCACTGGAGATGTAATTTAGCATTAGAGTGCCCCTATGGGTTCAATCCCTGGTACCACACACACAAGGACATGGAGTGCAGCTCAGCAGCAGTGGTAGAACACTTGCCTGGCATGTGCTGTGAGTCCCTGGGTTCCAGCCTTAGCACCACTTGCACGCACAAGCACACTCTCACACACACATACACACACACACACACACACACAGAGAACTGAACAAAGATTTTATCCATGGCTACTGCGTGGGGAGTGAGGCCAGAGCTAAGCCTGGACTAAACTCTGTTGTAGGCGAGGGGATAGGATTTTCTAAGGACTGGAGTGAGCTAGTAGTGAGCTGCAGGATGTGAGGGGGAAATCAGAAGCCATCTGTGTTTGCTTGTTGGTTTTATTTATTGTCTATATTTATGGGGTGATATGATGATATAGGTACACAATATGGAATGATTAATTCAAGCTAGTTAACATATCCATCACCTCACATACGTACCATTTTTCATAATGAGAACATTTGAAATTTACTCTTAGCAATGTTGAAATCATTATTCCATTAACCACAGTCACTGTGCTATGCAGTACATCTGAAACTTCTTCCTCTTGTCTAACTGAAACCTTGTACCCTTTGCCTGACATATCTCCATTCTCCCCCCCTTCTAACCTCTAACAACCATAATTCTATTCTCTGCTTCTATGAACTCAGTTGTTTCAGATGCCACAAATTAAGTGAGATCATGGTGTGTATGTTTTTCTGTGCCTGGCTTATTTCACTTAGCATGATGACCTCCAGGTTCATCCATGTTGTCACAAGTAACAGAGTTCCTTTCTCTTTTAAGGATGATTGTATTTCATTGTGTGTAGGCTGTCATTACTCAAAGAAAAGTCTTTTTCTTCTCCATATGAGAATGCAATGAAAAGTTAGCAGTCTGCAACCTGCAAGAGGGTTCTCGCCAGAACACCATTGTGCTGGCTCCCTGTCAGACTTCAAAGCTCTGAGAAATAAGTTTCTCCTATTTTTGTATTAGGAAGTAGTCTATAACTTGGAGCAAGACAACTTGAAATTAGGATCCTAGCCTCCCACAGAAACTGAATGATAGGCATGCCAAGTGCTTTGCTTACTGTATTCAAAGAAATGATTCCAGAGGCTGGAGATGTAGCTCAGTGGTAGAGTACTTGACTCACATGGGTGAGGCCTTGGACTCTATCCCAAACATCACAAAACAAAACAAAATACCACAAAGAAATGGTTCCCAGATTTTTGTTTTGTTTACTAAACTCCTAGACTCAAGTAATCCTCCCACCTCAGCGTTTTGAGTAGCTGGCACTCTAGGCCTGTGCTGCAGTGGCCAACCCCAGGCCAGGTTTTTGAGTCTTTTCCTGGATCATAACATTAACAAGGCTTAAAATAATAATGATAATAATAATAATTGTTATTATTATTATTAATACTTCAAAGGGCAAAGAAAAAATCTGCAACTATAAGTTTCTGAAGTAAATGCTATAAAAGGTGGGGTGGGGGCCCGGGTCCCAGAGTTAGGAAGAAGCCTGTTTCTAGCTCAGTCCAACTGAGGAAGACACTAGGTTGCCCTGGACAGCAGCCTTCCCCTGCACAAAAGCCACCATTCATTACTGGTCACGTTAATTACTTGGTGATCAAGTAGCAATGTGTTAAAACACTTAACTAACAAAGGTAAACGAGTTTGTGTTTATTAAAATTATACTTAGGTATATTGCCATGCTTTAGCTACATTTTTAAAAAATGGGTTGAGGGCTTGGGAATGACATACTATAATTTTTCTTGTTTAAAATAAAATAAAAAATAGGCTCCCAATATTCAGGAGGCTAAGGCAGGAGGATTGCCAAGTTCAAGGCTAGCCTTGGCAACGTAGTGAATCTTTGCTTCAAAATAACAGTTGCATATAAAACAATCCCTTTTCAGTAAGAATGCTGATGTTAAGCAGAAGATGATTACATTTCTAAATCATCCAGTTTTTCGAAATGTTAAATTCACATTTCTTTTAAAGAACAACCTTGCGGGCAAGGTGATTCAACAGATACCACTACATTCTGAATACTAGGAAAAAGCTGTGAATCTTTACTTTTTTTGCAGGGGTTTTGTTTTGTTTTGCTTTTAAATGCTGGGGATTGAACCTAGGGCCTCACATGTGCCATGCATTCTGCCACTGAATTATACCTTCAACCCCAATAAGGCCATGTTTTTGTTTTTGTTGTTGTTGTTGCTGTTTTTTGTTTTGGGAGGGGTATTGGGAATTGAGGGGAATTTAGGGCACTCCACCGCTGAGCCACATCCTCAGCCCTGGTTTTTTGTTGTTTTTTTTTTTTGGTATCTTCTTTAGAGACAGGGTCTCAGTTGTTTAGCATCTCGATGTTGCTGAGGCTGTCTTTGAACTCACAATTGTCCTGCCTCAGCTTCTGAAGCCATTGGGATTACAAGCGTGCGCCACTGCGCACTGCTAAGACCATGTTTAACGCATCCCCCACTTTACTCCCACTTTCACCAAGATGCAGGGCAGCTGAGCCATCAACTCAGAGACCAACAGCAGCACAATCCCACTGGCAGATTGCCTGGAAAATTGAGAGTGAATAACAAACATCTGGGTCTAAAATCCACAACCCAAATAAATCCAAGAAAAAGACAGCTGCTAGCCATGTTCCTCTATCCCAAAACAGCTGCTGCTCTTTTTGTTTGTTTTTGTTTTTTTCTAGTACTGGGGAGAGAACCTAGGGCCTGACACAGACTAGGAAATCACTCTAACACAACCTTTATTTATTTTGAGCAAGACAACTTTTAAAATGCTATTGGAAGCCAAGAATTAGACAAAAATAAGTCTGGTGCAGTGACACACACCTGAAATCCCAATATTCAGGAGGCTGAGGCAGGAGGATTGCCAAGTTCAAGGCCAGCCTTGGCAACTTAGTGAATCTTTGCTTCAAAATAAAAAGGTCTGGGGATGTAGCTCAGTGGTAGGACTTTCCGAGTATGCATGAGGCCCTGGGTTCAATCCAAAGCACCACAAAACAAACAACAGAATAGAAAATGGTGCGATGGCATAAAAATATTTTTGTGTATGTATGCATGCAAATATGTGTTCTGGGTTGTAATGTAAGGTATATTTCTTTTTTTTTTTTTTTTCTTTTTGTAGTGCTGGGGATTGGCCAGTACATGCAAGACAAGTGCTCTACCACTGAGCTACATCCCCAACCCTGTAGGATGTATTTCTTTGAGAAATGTCCTAAGAGATCCCTAATAGTTACTTGAAAGGAAAGAATTAGGAAGTCAATTAAATGCAGGGTACAGTGGCACATGCCTGTAATTCCAGTGACTTGGGAGGCTGAGGCAAGAGAATTTCAAGTTTGAGACTAGCCTCAGCAAATTAGGGAGGCCCTAAGCAACATAGCAAGACCCTGTCTCAAAATAAAAAATAAAAAGGGGTGATGATGTAGCTCTGTGGTCAAGTACCCTGAGTTTAATCCCCAGTACTAAAAAAAAAAAAAAAAAAAAAAGGAAGAAGTCAATTAACTTACTTCAGTATGTCTCAGAGCTTAACAGGCCAGGTTTTCAAATCTAGTCTGTCCTCTCAATTCATCTACCAGTTGATACTACTGGTAGTCCAAATCACCTATGGGGATTTCAGCCATCCCAAGTTTGGTATTTGAAACTCGAAACTCATTGCATTTTCACTCACCCCTGGTTTCTCTCACTTTCTAGAAAGCAGCCTCCTTCACTTATCTCAAGGAAGGCCTGTGTATTGATCCATTTTCTGCTATTATAACAAAATACTTGATGCTGGGTATTTTACAACATAAAGGAAAGAAGTTTACAAAGCTCAGTTCTGGAGACTCAGTGGTATGGTGCGGGCATCAGGTCACCTCTGCTGAATGTCTACTGGGCTGCATCACTGGTATTGAGGCAGGAAGGTAGACTTCCCATAGGCAGACAGGATAAGGGCATTTGGAGAAGGCAAGGAGGGGAGGGGAACATCATGCCAAGGAGACATCGGGTCTGCAGAACATCCTGGGTAACCACGACTTCTTCTGAGTTAGAACGTCTGTTTCTGTCCCTAACAGCTTCAACCACAGCAGCCCTTCCTTAGTTACCCTTACCCCTACCCCTAACAACAGACGACCACAAAGCAGAGCCCTACCCAAAGTGCTTCCTCTAACAGACAAGTCAAACCACAAAGTGGGACCCTTCCTCTTAACTATGCAAATAAGGGACTGAAAGTATGTACTTCTGATTGGTCCATACCAACAACCCTCATTAGTATGGCTATCCCCTCAATCAATCATCCATGCAGAGCTAGTAAATAGCTTTTAAATATACCCCCCAACCTAGCCACCCCTCCCCCCACAAAAATTAGCCAGTGGTACCCTCCCTTGGGTACCTGATGTGGGAATCTTTCTTGCATTAAATAAATACTACTCTACTTTCTCTGCTTTAAATAAATCTTACTGCTCTACCCTCCGCTTGTCCAAGGAGCTCATCCTTTGAATTCGCTTCACAAAGAACCCACCTGACTGCCTAACTCCGGGGTTCCACCAACACAGTGCAAAGGTGTACAAGAGAGAGATCACGTGGTAGGCCAGGGAGCGACTGGGCCAGGCTCACTCCTTTATAACAACCCTCTCGCGAGAACTAGCCAGAGTCCCGCGAGAAATTCACCAGTTCCTTCTGGCAGCCCTCTTAGGGACCTAATCACTTCCCACTAGCCCCGCCTCTTACAGGTTCCACGCCACCTCCCAGCATCGCCACACTGAGGACCAGACACCCGCTTCAGGAGCCTTTGGGGACACGCTTGAACTGTGCTTGAACAATAGCAGCCGCTAAGGAATAAAGTAGCCTGATGAACAAGGAAGAAGTATCATACATCTAGTATCTGTAAATAGAAGAAGATACATCTAGTATCTGTAAATAGGTAGACAGATATGGACAAAAATAATCTCGAGGGACTGGAAAAAAGATCTCGAACCATGATTTACCATTTTTTCCAAATGAGAAAAAGTTAACGCCATTGACGTTTAGTCATTTACCTGAGGTCCCATAGCAATTTAGTGATGGATTTAAAGCAAGAAACTAGGTCTTCACTTTTTCAGACTAGAGTTATCCCTCCGTGCTAACTCCACGCCGCTGATGGAGAAATGCATGAGTATTACCCGGATGTGGACGTATTTTCATTTGGCCTTCCGCCAGTCTGCACACTGAACTTACAGGACATCTGGATTGCCTGGTATGCAGCCGCAGGAGCTCCTGGCGGTGGCTGAGGAGCTGCCATTCTTCATTTTCCCTGAATTTATTGAAGCCACAGCATCTGGAGGAGACACGCTGGGTCCAGTGAGACCTCACTAAACATGTAGCCATTGCTTGGGGAAAGTAGGGAAATGGTGACATCCAGGGGTGTTCTGAGTAGGATGTTTTCATATCTGCAGCTTACTGACACCTGGTGGAGATTTTATCTAGAGTTCATTCAAACACCCAAAGAGAAAATTAACAAAACAAAGCTCAAGTGGTTTGAAACTTAAGAATTTGGGCTGGGATGTCGCTCAGTGGTAGAGCACTTGGCCTACCAAGTGCAAGGCTGTTGCTCCAATCCCCAGTGCCGAAAAAATAACTAACTAAATAAATAAATAAAATTTCTTGTCCCAAATTCCAAGGCAAAATTCTACCAGGTGAAAGGCTGGAAATGTTTCTGCCTTTTCCATCATATGCACCTTCTTAAACAGATGCAATCTTGATTCCCCCCCCACACACACACAAGGGATTGAACCCAGGCCTTACATATGTTAAGCCAGTGCTTTACCACTGACATACATCCCAATCCTTTTTTCCCTTTATTTTTAAAAAATATTTATTTATTTATGTATTTTCTTTTTTTTTAGGTGGACACATTTTTTTTTTTAATGTGGTGCTGAGGATCGTACCCAGTGCTTCATGCATGCTAGGCAAGCACTCTACCACTGAGCCACAACTCCAGCTTTTTCCCTTTATTTGGGGGCAGAATCTCCTAAGCTGTACAGCCTATCCTGGAACTTGTGATTTTCCTGTCTTAGCCTCCTGAATAGCTGGGATTACAGGCATGCACCACTGTACCCAGCTGTTTGATTTGTTGTAGATGTGCTATACCTACCATTTCCAACATTTATTTTCCTTGACCTGCATCAAAGCTTTGCCAAATTTCTCTTTGCAATTAATATTTTGTGCAGCATAATTACAGTCTAGAGTCCAACACTTATGTCCAAGTTGGCAGGTGGCTCCTATTCTTCACATGCATTCAGGGAATTAACATAAATTGCCAGGTGTCATGGCGCACACCTATCCTGGCAACTTTAGAAGGCTGAGGCAGAAGGATTTCAAGTTTGAGGCCAGCATGAGCAACTGGAGATCCTGTCTCAAAAAAAGTAGGAGGGAGGCTGGGGTTGTGGCTCAGCAGTAGAGGGCTCACCTAACATATTCGAGGCCCTGAGTTCAATCCTCAGCACCACATAAAAATAAATAAATATAATAAAGTCATTATGTCCAAATATAACTAAAAAAATAAATATAAAAAAGGGGGGGGGGAATGGGAGGATGGGGCTGGGACTGTAGCTCTTTAGTAGAGTGTCCCTAGGTCAAATCCTTGTACCACTAAAAAAGAAAAAGAAATTAATATAAATGCTTTCCTTACATGATGAATAATTAAAGGAAGACACAAAGGGCCTACCCACCAGGAGCATATGCTCTGATGCAGATGCAGATAGATTTTAAAATTAAAATTACAGGTGCATGCCTGGAATCCCAGTGACTTGGGAGGTTGAGGCAAGAAGATCATGAGTTCAAAGTCAGCCTCAGCAACTTAGCAAGGCACTAAGCAACTTAGCAAGACCCTGTCTCAAAATAAATAAAAAGTGCTGGGGATGTGGCTCAGTGGTTAAGCTGGGTTCAATCCTTGATACCTAAATAAATAAATCAAAAGTTCATTTTGAACCATGTGGTGTTGAAGTAGAAACCATCTCACAGAGAATCTCATCCAAGATCATTTAAGGATAAAATTCTTTTAGTTAATGAAAGTGGCTGAACAAAAACTCCAGTTGCCTCACTCATTTTCAGTCATTGGTTCTTTAAATATTTATTTATTTATTTTTCAGTGCTGAGGATCAACCCAGGACCTCATTAAAGGTCAACTTCAGGGGGGCTGGGGTTGTGGCTCAGCGGTAGAGCACTCGCCTAGCATGTGTGAGCGCTGGGTTCGATCCTCAGCACCACATAAAAATAACAAAATAAAATAAAGGTATTGTGTCCAACTACAACTAAAATATATATACATATGGTTAACTTTGTGCCAGACACTGTACTAGGTGGTGAGTAGGCAAGGTAAACAAGACAGACAAGGTCCCTGCTGTCGCCTAGCTTATACTCAGCGGAGCAAGAATCCACAAAAACTGAACAAAGAAAATAAAACAAATTGGCCAGGCACAGGGGATACACCTGTAATACCAGCTACTCAGGGACATGAGGCAGGAAGATTCTAAGTCTGAGGCCAGCCTTGGCAACTTATTGTGACCCTGTCTCAAAATAAAATAAAAAGGTCTGGGGGTATAGCTTGGTGGTAGAGCATTTGCATAGGATGTGTGAGGTTCAATTTCCAATAAAACTAAACAACAACCAAAAAAGACAAGATGCTTGGAGAAAGGATAAAAGCTGCCTAAAACAGGTTGGATGGTTAGGAAAGTCCTCTTGGAAGAGGTGACATTTAATTAAAAAACTAAAGGATGAAAGTATGCTACAGTCGGTTGGAGGAGAAGCTTCGGGAAGAAGAAAGAACATGCAAAAGCTTGGGATAGGAAAGAACTTGTATATCCAGACTGGAGAGAAGACCTGGGTTCATAGAGTTTCATGACTAAAGGCTTTGGCTTCAGGGGCTGGGGATGTGGCTCAAGCTGTAGCGCGCTCGCCTGGCATGCGTGCGGCCCAGGTTCGATCCTCAGCACCACATACAAACAAAGATGTTGTGTCCGCCGAAAACTAGAAAATAAATATTTAAAAAAAAAAAAAAAGGCTTTGGCTTCAATCCTCTTTCCTAAAGGGAAAGCTTATACTATAGCCCAGTAAATAAAGCATTCGATCACACAGCTGCTGGAATAGGAATGATGGACAGAAACCCATCTAGAAGGTGAAACTTTGATAACATTGATCCTTTCCAATGACAAGACAATCCCTAGGAAGGAAGCAAACATCACCCAGTGACAAGACAATCTCTGAAAAAGGGCAAGCATTGGTCATTTCCCAATAAATCCTTTCTCGATTACAGCACAATATTCTTGCCCTGTAAAAATACTGTCCAGTAAAAACAAATTTCTAATTTTGCCACCATTTTCCTGAATGCCCACATCCTGTTAAAAAGTCTTAAATGGCTGAGTCACCTCTCAGTTGTAACCTATATAAACCCAGATCTCTCCTATAATCATGGGCCATTTTCTATCCAGAAAGTGTGCCCATCGGATGCCTAACTCTGCTGCTGAATAAAGGCTTAGCTTAATTGGTGAGGTCTGTACCTGTCTCCATCATTTTGTGCTTACAACTATAATTGGGCTGTTCAAACTTTTGACATCAGTTCGGTATTAAAGTAACTCTTGTACAATGAATCCCTTTGATGTTGAAACCTATGTAATAAACATATGGAGCCTGCTTGTGGCCAGTCTCTCTCTCATCAGGAGTTTGGTTGGTCTACCAAGTCCCACTTTCTCTATATTGTGTGTTTGTCTTATTTCCAATCTTCTGGCCACTCCATTTGGGAAACTGAATACACATTGAGTGGGCATTAACAATAAAGCTTCTGGGATTATGCAGAAGTACAATTAACTCACCGTTTGTAGTGGCCATTTCTAGAGTATGACCTTCCTAATGAGAATGTCAAATAAACCCTGTTGGTACACCCTGTTATGGCGAGATTACAATAAATCATTGGGTCAGTCTTGAAGCAGGACACGAAGCATTTATTCACTAGCTGGTGGGCCAAGGGACAGGCTGCAAGTCTACACCCTTTGACCCTTTCCAAGGGTTAGAGTACACCTTTATTGTCCAAAACCACATTAATCCTAAGTGGCTGTTGCTATGATTCAAAACCATAAATAAAGGTCATGAGATCTAAAATCATAAGCAGAAGGGGAAGTGAGCCAAAACGACTCTAGTTGAGTCCAAGTTAAAGAATGGTTACTAACATCTAGACAATCATTCTCTGACAGGGTACATTGCCCAAGAAAAATGGGAACCAAAAAGAGAACAATTTTATATTGTATAAGAAGAATAGAAACATTTGTGTTTCTAAGCAGGGTGTGCTAAGCAAGATCAGAAAGGCAGAGGTGGGGTGTTCCCATGGAAGAATCATTTCTTACATGACATGGAATCTTAGTGCAAATTGGAGTCTGTTTGGTCACTGCCCATATAGCCTGGCCCATAACAACCCGTTGCTACCCTACACAGTACTTACTTCACATCAAATTGTTTACCTAATATGTTTGAATGACAAGTACAGTGTAAAAGACACAAGACATAGTAAAAATTTTAAAGTGGAAAATAGTTATCAATAAAATTGAAGAAGCCGGGCTTGGTGGCACATAACTGTAATCCCAGCAGCTCAGGAGGCGGAGGCAGAAGGATTGCAAGTTCAAAAGCCAGCCTCAGCATATAAGTGAGGCCCTAAGCAACTTAGCAAGAACCTGTCTCAAAATACAGAAAAGGGCTGGGGTTGTGGCCAATGGCTAAGTGCCCCTGGCTTCAATCCCATAGTACCAATATCAATAATAATAATTATAATAAAATTGAAGAAAGAAAATCTTCACATATTTACTCTGGATTTAGCTTAGTGAATTGGTGATGGATGCAATGAACTTTATGTTTCCCCTCATCTCCAAAATACTCATATATTGAAGTCCTATCCCTCAATGTGACAGTATTAGGATGTGGGACCTTTGAGAATGAACTAAGTGATGAGATGGAGCCTCATGAATGGGATTAGTACCATTATAAACTGGACCTTGGTGAGCTCTCTTGCCCTCTTCACCATCTCAGAATACAAGAGAAGTCTGTAGCCTGCAGTCTGGAAGAGGACCCTCACCAGAACCCAACCATGCTGGCACCCTGATCTCAGAATTCCCAAACCCCAGAACTATAAGGAATACATAACTGTTGTTTATAAGCCACCCATGCTGTGGTGTTTTGTTACAGCAACCCTAATGGACTGATACAGTGGCCTGAGAATGACATGGCAAAGATCCCTCAAAATTCTTTGGTTGAGGGTTAGATTACTATTAGAGACTGCTGCTATTCTCCCTCCCTCCTTTTCTTGTCCTCCCTGAGCTCCCTTGTAACACATCTTCTTTTAATAACTTGTGATGTGACTTATTTGTCCATGCTATTTTCAGTGCTTTATCCTGAGCCAGCTAAAGCAGAAGGGCAGTTAGGCAGAGGCCCAGAAGATGAATCTGTGGATAGGGAAGATTATCATATAGTTTATCTTCTAAACAGTAAAATTTTGAGAATTGAAAGGGGATATCAAAAGTTGTCATAATTTTATAATTTTTGAAATATCTATTTTTGATCAACAAGTTGGTTTGATTATTTTAGTTGATCTATAATATAATGCCAAAATATTGAATTGGGTGTCAACATACTTTATATACAGAGATATGAAAAATTGTGGTATATATGTGTATTAAGAACTGTAAAGCAAAAAAAAAAAAAAAAAGTACATGTATAAAGGCATGAATTGGCATGAACATACTTTAGATTACAGAGATATGAAAAATTGTGCTCTATATTGTAATAAGAATTGTAATGCATTCAACTGTTGTCATGTATTTTAAACAATAAAATCAATAAAAGATTTAAAAATCTTAAAAAATAATAATAAAGATATAAGCTATATCTGTGTATATTAAAGCAAAATTTTAAAACTTCATGTTGATTTTAGGAACACTAAAAATAACAAAATCAGAATAATTACTTTAGTCACACATTCACATACTATAATCAGTTTCTTAACCATATAGACATATGCCAATAGAGTATCATTAGCATTTTTCTGAAAAATCTTTTCGTGGGCATAATATTACTTTTTAAACTTTTTTTCTCTGCTGTACTGGGGATGGAACCCAGGGCACTTTACCACTGAGCCACATCCTCAGCCCTTTTTATTTGTGACAAGGTATTGCTAAATTACTGATTCTGGTTTTGAACTCTTAATCCTCCTGCCTCAGCCTCCTGAGCCGCTGTGATTACAGGCATGTGCCACCTCAAATTTAATCTTATGTACTGTTTCACTTCTCACTCTTAAATTTGTTCAGCTTTTCCTTTGCTCTCATAAGGAATAAATTTCATAAGGATAAATTTTAGTGTATTTCTATTTATAAGTATTTGTTGTTTTTTGTTTGTTTGTTTATTCTTGTAGTGCTGGGGATCAAATCCATGAGCTACACTTCCAGCCCTACTTGCAAGTTTTGTAATTTCAGTAATTAGAATTTGCTAAAAATTTTGGAAATGGATATTTTGGGGGTGCTTCATTTCTTAAATATTTCTCATTTTAAATACAATGCACTCAGAAAGAACTGGCTTATCAAAAGGTTCAATGACTCAGGGTTTTTTTATTTCTTTTTTTTGTTGTTGTTGTTTTTTAACAGTTCTTATGAGACTTAGGTATTTTTAACAATTTGACTAATAGTAGTTTTTGTGTTGTTGTTTTGTGGTGCTAGGGATTGTACTTACATGCTAAGTACATATTCTACCACTGAGCTACATTCCCACCCCATAAGAGTTCTTATTTGAATTCAAATAAACCTCAGTAAAATTTTATAGTTTAAACTGTGTATATATAAAATATTTATTAATTTAGAGTATAGCTTCTATTTCCATTGGTATATTGTTACAATTTTAAAAACAATTATGAATTATATTTGTGCCTCAACCAAATCCAAGAACATTTCTAATCCTAGATTTCTTAATTTAATAAGAACATTGTTTCACCATAAAGCTGTATTCCATCAAAGTTTACCTTTCCAATATCAATGAAAACAAAATCATTTTGTCTTTGATGCATTTACTTTTTGCTCTGAAATGATAATAATATTTATAATAAACTGGGTGTGGTGGTGCATGCCTGTAATCCCAGTGACTCAGGAGACTGAAGCAAGAAGATTGTAAGTTTGAGGCCAGCCTCAGCAATATAGCAAGGCCCTGAGTAACACAGTGAGACCATGTCTCAAAATTAAAAAATGAAAAGGAATGAGAATGTAGCTCAGTGGTAAAGCTCCCTAAGGTTCAATCCCCAATATGAAGAAAAATAATTAATAGATAATAAAAAATAAAAATTTTATTTGCTTCCATGGATTACATAAACAAAAAATCAATTTAAAAAAGTTTTTAATTTGTTCTTTTTAGTTATACATGACAGTAGAATGTATTTTGACACATTATAGGAAAAAAAATTAAATGAAATTATTGGAATTAACTTAAATGTCCAAAGACATCAATATAAAACAGACCTGATTAAACTTATTGCTAATTTCTTTCCGCTAAGACAGATGGAGCATTAACAAATATCATTTTACTTTTCACATGAGCACAAGAAAACTTAGACTTGAAAGTGAGAAAATTAACTTAGACTGCCATTTGATTTAATTGGAAAGAATGCCTCACAGAGGGTAAGTAAATTCATCTCTGCTTCTGCATGTATTACATGGTTATCCTCAGGCATAGTCGTTTTGTTTTTGTCCTGCAGTATTGGGGATTGAACCCAGGGCCATATGGCAGTTCAAGCAAGTAGTCCACCTCACTTAGCTATAGCCCTTCATTAAGAACTTGTTTTGACTCTCTCCTGGAGTTCATCCATCGTCCTCTGTGGGTGAGCCTCCTGGGTCCTGCAGTGTGGCAGAGCCTGCAGAAACCGGAGCCTGGATCTGCTAGTTTCTGGAAACCTTCAGGGACACTTCAAATCTACAGAGTAGAAACTATCCTGCCTCAGATCCACACGGCTAAATGGGAAGACAAACAAACAAAATGAAAAAACAAGGGAATAAAGTGCTCCAAACAAACCAAGCTGCTCCCATAAGAGAATCCATCGAAGAAATGTCAGAGAAGGAGTTCAGGATGTATTTAGTAAAACCGTTCTACGACTTAAAGAATTATCTAAGAGAGCAGGCACAGGAGTTATGCAGTAAAATAACAGATTCGCTTCAGGAGATGAAAGATCACTTCTGTAAAGATATATTAGAGGTCCTGAAAAGAAATGAAGAAGAAATCCTTGAAGTGAAGGAATCACTAAACCAACTTAAAAGTTCAATGGAAAGTATCACCCACAGACAAGACCATTTGGAAGACAGAACCTCAGGCAATGAAGACAAAATATATAATCTTGAAAATAAAGTTGACCCCACAGAGAAGATGATAAATTGCGTGACATTCCCTCACCCAGACACCATGCCTGAACAACAACTGCTAAAGCCAACCGAGTGGAGCTACTGTGACTACTTCTGGGCTGATAAGAAGGATCCCCAAGGCAATGGCACGGTGGCTGGGTTTGAACTACTGCTCCAAAAGCAACTGAAAGGCAAACAAATGCAGAAAGAAATGTCTGAATTCATCCTAGAGAGGATAAAGATTGAAGAAGAATATGCAAAGAACTTGGCTAAGCTCTCTCAGAACTCCTTGGCTGCACAGGAGGAAGGCTCCTTGGGAGAAGCCTGAGCCCAGGTGAAGAAGAGTCTGGCAGATGAAGCAGAAGTTCATCTCAAGTTCTCCGCCAAGCTTCACAGCGAGGTAGAGAAGCCCCTAATGAACTCTCGTGAGAACTTCAAGAAAGACATGAAAAAGTGTGACCACCATATCACTGACCTCCTCAAGCAGCTCGCCAGCCGCTAAGCGTCGGTGGAGAAGGCCCGGAAAGCCCTCACTGAGTGGCAGAGAGACCTGGAGATGAAGACCCAGCAGCTGGAGATCAAGCTGAGCAACAAGACAGAGGAGGACATCAAGAAGGCACGGAGAAAGTCCACACAGTCTGGTGACGACCTCATGCGCTGTGTGGACCTCTACAACCAGGCCCAGTCCAAGTGGTTTGAAGAGATGGTGACCACCACTTTGGAGCTGGAGCGGCTGGAGGTGGAGAGGGTGGAGATGATCCGGCAACATCTGTGTCAGCACACACAGCTGCGGCATGAGACAGACATGTTCAACCAAAGCACAGTCAAGCCTGTGGACCAACTGCTTTGAAAAGTGGACCCGGCTAAAGACAGAGAGCTACAGGTCAGAGAGCACAAAACAGGCAACATTTGCCCTGTGGACATGGAGATCTAGACACGCCTGTGCAGGCCCCCAGGGGTCCTGCCCAGGAGAGGGGCTGGTGGCTCCCGCTGGGTGACGCTGCCCTCCCACCCACTCTCCTGTCCACTGAGGAGAGAGGAGAGAGCAGCAATTCCAGAAGGGTGATCTGGATGGCCCAGCTGGGGAATCCCAAATATTCCCAGGCCAAGAAGACAGACCTGCAACCCCGCCCTTGTCTCCAAGACTGAAGCCCCCCCAAAACCCGTGCCGTGCTTGTTGCTCTGAGAACAAACTGAGGCTGGAACTTTGTGGTCCCTGCTGAGTTCCATAAGGGTGGCCGTCACACACTTGTGCCCTTGGGTACCCCAAAGCCCATCCTCCAGCTGGTCCCTTTATCTCCAGGGCTTTGAAAGATCAGGGAAGGGCTGTCTCTGCCTCCAAGCCAATGTCAGGATCAGAATCATGGATAGAAGGCGCCATCAGCTCAGCCTGCACCTAGAATCCTTTACGGCTCTCTATTTTTCTCATTGCATTCTGGGAGCCCAAATCTGGCTCTTTTTGGCCACTTTTCATCCCCCTGGGTCTTGGGAAGGCCTGTTTTCTGTCTTCCCTGACCAACCCTGCCCAGAGAGGTCAGGATGGAACTACCTCATTCGGCAAATTAGCCCCACGGTTCCTATCAGACCAGGCATCATCTCTGAAGTCTCTGGAAATCCGGATCCCTCCATTCCTCAGCTGCTTTCTCAAGGCACTCCCCACCCCCACCCTGCCACCCCTGCCCAGTCTCACTAGAGGGAGCTTTCCAAAGTTCTCCGCCAGGGAGACCTCCTTCAGCTGTGTGCATGTCCAAAAGCTTTGAGAGATGGAGATGAGCCAGAAACCACATGGGGTCTGTCTCCCTTGGTGTCCTGTCCAACACTGGGCTACCCTGACCCCCACTTTCCCAGGCTGCCCACCAAGGGCTTAATAGGGCTAGGTCAGTCCCACATGGGAGACAGGTTAGGGCAAGTCTTTGTCAACTCCATCTGCTTATATAGGGTTTGGACTGCTGTCCCTTGTATGGGCATTGCAGACTCTCTCTTGTTGCTATCCAGGCGTGTCCTGCCACCTGGGCCTCCAGCTCCTCTGAACTTTCCAGAGCCCTGCACCAAGCCCTCGCTTGGTGCCAGCACCTCCTTTCCCTCTGTCCATCTTCCCTGGAGAAGCCTGAGCCAAGTGTGACTCGGGAAGCTTCAGCAATACCCCTGGGTTCAGCTCGCCACTTTATTTCTCGACTACAGCAAACACCATCTCCCCCATCTTAGCCTAGAGAACCAGCCTGAGGGGGCTGGGAGAAAAAATTGACACAGTGAGCAAGGAACAGTTTCTAGCCAGAAACCCCTGCCCTGAGAGCCCATCTTTCTTCATCTTTCCCATTGATGGCTTTTGGCTTGACCCTTCCATCTCCCATGGGGGCAGAATTCTTCAAGAACAATTCACTGATCTTTCCCTCCGTTTTACATGCAAATAATGGATGTTAATCTTGAATCTTTCAGCATCTCTTCCATTGAATTAGAATGGCTTTCTCATAGTTTATTTTAGAAAGATGTTCAATATACTAAAGCAAACCAGAAAAAAAAAAAAAGAACTTGTTTTAAAAATTATTCTTTCCTGGGCTGGGGATGTGGCTCAAGCGGTAGCGCGTTTGCCTGGCAATATGTGCCGCCCGGGTTCAATCCTCAGCACCACATNTTTTTTTTTTTTTTTTTTTTGATGGGGATTGAATCCAGGAGCATTTTTACCACTGAGCCACAAGCCCGACCCTTTTTATTGTTTTTATTTTGAGTTTTGAGACAGGGTCTCCCTAGGTTGCTTTGAGCCTCACTTACTTGCTAAGCTGGCCTCAAACTTGTGATCCTTGTGACTCAGCTTCCTCAGTCACTTGGATTACAGAAATGTGCCACCACACCTGGCAGATGATGTCCTGATGTCGTTGTTGTTGTTGTTGTTGTGTGTGTGGTGCTGGGGATTGAACCCAGGGCTTCCCACATGCTAGGCAAGCTCTCTACAAATGAGCTATATCCCCAGCTCCCAGGTGGTGTCTTTCTATATTGTACAGACTGGTCTTGAATTCCTGAGCTCAGGTAATCCTCCGGTTTGAGCTTCCCAGGAAGCTGGGACTACAGGCATATGCCATCACACTCAGCAAAAAGCTTATTAATATTGAAAGACTTTACTGAAAAAATAACATAATAAATAAACTGCTGAAACATAATATATATATAAATATATATTATACATTTTATATAAATATATACATATATTTATATATATATATCTTTACACGATATATAATAAAACCACTAAAGGACTGGGGAATGAGTTCACTGGTAGGACACTTGCTTAGCATGAGCAAGATTCTGGATGTTTTTGATTCCCAGAACCACCAAAAACATCCATCAAATCCTGAAACTAGAATGTCTGCTTCTCTCCAGAGTCACTCAGTCTATTTTTTCCACTTGTTTCATGTACAACTAACCTGCAATTGGGTGGCCTGGAGACTTTGCACGACTCAGATGAAAGCCTGGGTTCAAGTGGCAAGTGTATCAAGTGGCCAGCAGAATAACATCCCAAACTTGTCATGCCATCATCTGAGACCTGAATGAGTTCATTGCCCCCAGCCACCAGTGTTGGATCACACTTTATTTAGAAGCAAGCACTCTGCCTCTGCCTGCAGTCCTCTAAGAAGGTGGCATTAGGTAATGTCTGGCAGGGATCGGCAATAGGGAGACAGATGATCTCTCAAATTTAATGAGAGCCCTATTTCCAGCACAAGTGTCCATGAGATCTGCTGCCAGGAGATCACAGCAGAAGCTATAAGGTCAACTCCAAGCCTACCAGCCCATACCAGTTGACTTTAATAAAACTATTTATAACCACACTTTGTTGAAGTATGTTCTTTTTAAAGGGACAAGGATAAGGTATGGCTGTCCAAAGTAAACTCCCAGGACCTAGAGATGTAAGGGATCATGGAATAAACTATTTATCAGATGTCTTAGGGATGTCTTCCTGGGGTTAAAAGGGACTTTATGGAAATGCTTAAGATGATAGGGTGAGGAGACTGCAAAGGGTCATGCTCAAGTGATCATAACTAGTATCTTAAGGAGCAGAGATTTGTAAGCGGAAGCCATCTGTTTGACTGAGTGAGTTTGGTTTCTCCAAGTAAGGCTTAGGATCTGCTCCAAGCAAATATTGAATACATATTTGAGCAATATTTCTTTGAAAGGAGACCAAATAAGTAGAGTTCCTTCCTCCATGCCTGGTATTAATATTATGAATGCTCTTAAAACTATTAGTCTCTCCCGTTGGCATCTCTAGTAATTTCCTCTTATAATACCTCAGTTGTGAAAAGGAAGGCATCTGATTTTCACAAGGAGGTTTTTGCAACACTGGGTATTAAACCTAGAACTTCACACATACATAGGCTAGCCAAGCTCTCTACAACTCAGCTACATCCCCAATCCTCTAATTTTTTTTTACTTAGAAGCAGGGTCTTGCTAGATTGCTTAGGATCTTGCTAAGTTGCTGAGACTATCCTTGAGTTTGTGATCCTCCTGTCTTAGCCTCAGAAATTACTGAGATTATAACTATGTGCCACTGAGCCCAGCACAAGTATTATTATTTGGGGGCTCGGGGGATGGGGATTGAACCCAGGGGTGCTCAACCACTGAACTACATCCTCAGTCTTTTTTGTATTTTATTTAGAGATAGGGTCTCCTTGAGTTCCTATATGCCTCACTAAGTTGCTGAGGCTGGCTTTGAACTCTTTTTTTTTTTTAAATATTTATTTTTTAGTTAGGTGGACACAATATCTTTATTTTACATTGATGTGGCACTGAGGATGGAACCCAGTGCCTCATGCATGCTAGGTGAGCGCTCTATCACTGAGCCACAACCCCAGCCCTGGCTTTGAAGTCTTAATCCTCTTGCCTCAGCCACCAGGATTATAGGCTTGTACCACCATTCTGGGCTATAAGTATTATTATTATTTTTTAATTGCAAAGGGCCTGGAAAGAAGGAGAGTTGGAGATGCCAATTTCTCCCCCTCCCTCAATACTTGGGATTAAACCCCAGGCACTCTACCACTGAGCTACATCACCAGCCAGCCCTTTTTATTTTTGTCTGGAGAAAGGGTTCACTAAGATGTCCATGCTGGTTTTGAATTTATAACTTTCCTAACTCAAGCTACTGAGTAGCTGAGATTACAATTGTTTGCCACTATACCTGGTGGCAATGCCAGACTTATCAGGCTTGCATAGATTTTAAATTAGATAAATCACAACTAAAGAAAATGTATTTTAAGGCTCAAAGTAACTGTTCAACCAGTAAAATCAATTAGACAACCCTTTACCTTTGGTTGTACAGAATATAGCAAAAATGAGTTTAAGGAGGAGGGATTCAAATCAACTTCATTTTATAAACACTTATGGGCATTTTCTTTTACTGGGGACTGAACCCAGAGGTGCTTAACTAAAATGGAAAAGAACCAGAGTAATGCCATTTTGTTCTCACCTGGCTTCATTTTATGCTTGCTTAAAATATTTTCTTTTCAGCCTCCTGACAGCTGTATCTATGTTGACTATTAGATATGGAAAATGACAAAAGTAGTGAGACTGTCATGCTTGAATTCAGGACCCCCAAAAGACCACCAGAGACCCAAGATCGATGTAAGCAGCAAAGAGGTGTTTATTGCGAGCTAGCTCGGTCCTCCGCATGCACACACAGCAACTGGTGACGCTGAGAGGCCCCGAGCCCAGGGTTTGCAGCAGTTTTATACATTCTTTGGAGAAGGCAGGGACCTCACATACATCATAGCATCTCTTAGCAAATCATCACACACCACGGGAAAATCAAATAACAACTCTAAAACATGATTAGCACATTCACTGGCAGGAACAAGTTGGGTAGGGGTGATTGGTTACTATAAGAGGGGGATTCATTTGAACTGATTGCTTTAAGCCAAAAGGGATGTACGTGCTGAACTACATGGTTTCCCAACACGTTATCAACCACCATAAACTACTGGGAGGGTCATCTGGCATCCCAGGTATTTCCCTGTCTCATGCTTGCTGATTGGTGGCTGCTAGGGGGTTGCTGTGGATCCCCACCTAGCCTGACTGAGTCAGGGACACCTGGCACAGCAGATCTCTCCTGTTATTTGTAGATAAACCACTTAGCAGGGTGGGAATGTGCCTAGGAGTGCTTTGTGGGTCTTTCCAAGGACAAAGGTCATGTCCCTTCCTTGGACAGGCTTTGCTCTGAGGTAGAGGCTGGTTTTTCAAGACTTGGGGAAAAAGGGAGTGAGAAGGAAAGCCACACATTGAAAGCATTGATCCTTTCCCGATACATTCTTACCCTGGGCAAGAGGAGTCCATCAAACCTGGAAAGGCAGGGAACAGGCCAAACCACTGATCCTTCTGTAAACAAATCCTTTCCAGATACCAATCACTGGCCCCAAGCTCTCCATCAGATCCAATAAGATAAATCCCAGAAATTGACCACTGACCCTAGACTCCCTCCCATTTCATCCCCTAAAACAGACCCCAAATTCCTAAACACCAAAACTGACCCCTTCACTGATTGATAGAACCAACTCCAAATTCCTGGGAGCCCAAAGAAAGTTGATATAATCACTAGACCACATCTCATATATAATCCCAGGGCCTTTTTTTTTGTTTAGGGGCTCAATTTTCACCAGGAAAGTGGGTCCCATCACAGCATCATTTCGTCCCTGCATCCCCTGCTCCTGTGTGAGACTTTGTTCCTGAATAAAGCACTGAGCTGATTTGTGAATTTTTCGTTTGTCCCATTTTTTTTTTTTTGCTCTAACATTGACAATTCAGTAGGACCTTCCCGTGACCCTGACTATTGCCTGCCCTGATGTGTAACAAAAATGACTTCGAAATGTATGTCTCAACAGGGTCTTATGACCTACATCTGGCTCAACTGTCCTTGTAGTTTTTGCCTTTATAAACTGTACTTTCAAAATTCAAATGCAGGGAGTTTTTGAGGCATTAGACTGCTCCCAGTCCCTTGCCTAGCTACCCTTTCATTTTTGGTTAATTAACCATGGTGCTCTATAATCCTCATGCACTCTGTAACATAAACACTGAGCCACATCCCCAGCCCTTTTTTACATTTTATTTAGAGACAGGGTCTCGCTGCGTTGCGTAGCGCCTCGCCTCACTAAGTTGCTAAGACTAACTTTGAACTTGCAATCCTCCTGCCTCAGCCTCCTGAGCTGCTGAGATTAGAGTCATGTAGCATGCACCACCATGCCAGCTCTTATGAGCATTTTCTCAAGGTCAAGAGCAAAATAAAAGATGGGCATAGGCTGGGGCTGGGCTCTGTGGTAGAGCGCTCACCTAGCATGTGTGAGGCCCTGGGTTTGATCCTCAGCACCACATAAAAATAAATAAAAAATAAAGGCATTGTGTCCAACTACAACTAAAAAATTAAAAAACAAACAAACAAACAAAAAAGATAAACATGGTTGTGCATATCTGTATTTCCAGGTACTTGGGAGACAGAGACATCAGGATCCAAGTTTGAGACCAGCTTGGACAACTTAGTGATACTCTGTCTCAAAATAAAATAAATAAAGCTGGAGATGCAGCTCAGAGGTACAGTACTTGCTAGCATACACCAGGCCCACCAAAAAAAAAAAAATCTATCTCTATCTCTATCTACCTATATAATATTTTATATATTATATATTATATTATATACTATAATATAATATATATTATATATTATAATATATATCTATATATAAAGGTAAGCTAAGGTCTGAGGATGAGACTCAGTGGCAGAGCACTTGCCTAGCATGCACAGGGCCCTGGGTTCAATCCCTATCACAGCATTAAAAAAAAAAAAGTAAATTTAGGCACCTAACCTACAGGAATTTTGGTGGTGCACTTTGGTAATCCTAACTACTAAGGAGGCTGAGGGAGGAGGTTTGAAAGTTCAAGGCCAGCAATTTAGTGAGACCATATCTCAAAATAAAAAATAAAAAATAAAAAGGCCTCTGGTGTAGAGGCCCCCTGAGTGCAATCTCCTGCAAAAAAGCAAAACTATGACTATAAGAGGCCTTGGGAGTTTATGCTCACAGCACCAGTACAGTGTAACAGGATGCCAGGAGTGGAATTCAATATAATATATAATAGAATATATATATATATATTTCTCCCTGGAAGGGTCAGAATGCCTCACAGCTGAGGTGACATTTGAGCAGAGCTTTGGAATAAAGTGAGTAAGATTATTCCATCAGCTGGAGAAGCTGGGGAAACAGTAAGAGGGTTTTCTAGATAGTGGAGACCTACAGCATGAGCGCAGCACACCAGGGGCTGGTGTGTTTATTTGGGAGAAATGAGAAGTTTAATATTTTTTTTATTTTTATTTTTAGTTGTAGATGACACAATACCCTTATTTTATTTATTTATTTTTTCTAATGTGGTGCTGGGGATCGAACCCAGTGCCTCACATGTGCTAGGTAAGCACTCTACCACTGAGCCACAAACCCAGCCTGAGAAACTTAGTATTTTAACATAAATAAAGTGGCCCACTTTATGCTTTGAATACAGCTCTTGCTGCTCTGACACTGCGACTTATTTTTTTATTCTTCTTCTTTTTTTTTTTTTCTCATGCAGGAGATTTATTGTCAGAAGAACGAGGCAAACAGACAAGGCTGTCCTTCTGAGGAGAGCAGCAGTGCATGGGCACTTACAGAGTTGCAACTTAGTTTTTAAATGGACATGTTTCTTTCTCTTCCTCTCTCCCTGCTTCTCCCTAATCTCAGGGAAAACAGGATTACCTTTCCTCCCCATCCTAGGCAGAGTTATCTGTCCCTGAGTACACACCCATCATAGCAAGGAAGTAATCCAGACCTCAGGGATGGTACCAGAAGATCTCAGAAATGACTACTCCAACAGGGAACACATGGAATGGAGCCTTTGAATTACCTCTAAGAGCCCCCTTTTCCTGCTGATGGGCAGAACCACAGCCTATGGGACAAGAGTCCTCTATGTTTCTCCTTTGCTAGCAAAACAATAAGCCTCCTTTTCCTTTTGCTCAAAATCATGTGCTCATTATTAGATTGGCATCAGGGACAAGGACCGAGCTTTTGGCAACAGTATGGCTGGCACAAAGAAAATGTAGGCCAGAAGCAGGGGAATGAGAGTAACAGTAGTTCAATCTACAAAAATAAACAAAAACCAACCAAATGAGAACAAAGGCTATTTATCTGGGGCTTGCTATACCAGGGACTCAGCCACCATTACCTGTATTTTGGCAGAGACTCAAAGGCAGGCAGACAGAGGGTGGAAAAGTGCCCCCGCACTACACAGACAGAAAAGCTGGTGACATGACTCAGTGGTAAAGTGCTTGCCTAGTACACACAAAGCCCCAGGACCAATCCTCAGCACTGTGAAAGAAAGAAAGAAGGGAGGGAGGGAGGAAGGAAGGAGGGAGGGAGGGAAGGAGGAAGAAGGGAGGGAAGGAGGAAGGAGGGAGGGAGGGAGGCAAGGAAGAAGGAAAGAAGGAAGGAAGAAAAGGATTTCAGGCCGGTTGTAGTGGCACATGCTTATTGTTAGTGCAAAAGGACCAGGCCAGATGCAAACTTTACAGATCAGATCAGCACAGCTTTTATTCAGGAACAGAGTGATGCCTCTGATGGACCCACTTTCCTGGTGGAAATGAGGCCCTGGCCAAAGCAGGGGTTTAGGCTTATATAGGTTACACTGAGAAGTGACTCTATTAGTGAATATGTCAGTTTGGGCTATCTTTACTGGACCAGATGGAGGGTGTGGGGTTAGTGAGTGTTGGGTCAGTGATCAGTGCCCCGGGTTTATCTTTACTGGGCCAGGTGGAGGATGTGGGGACAGTTTAGGGGGAGATCAATGCTTTGGCCTATTCTTAGAAACAGTTGGTTTAGACTTGATGGAAATTTCCTTCCCAGGGCCTGTCTTGTCGCTGGGAAAGACAGTGACTCCTTCATTCCTTCTCCCTGGGCCACATTATTTTGGGGTTTGTCTTTTTCCATATCCAACACCTATAACCCAGCTACTCAGGAAGCTGAGGCAGATCCTGCCTCCAAATAAAAAAATTAAAAGGGCTAGAAGTGTAACATAGATATGGAAAATGACAAACCCCCAAATAGTGTGACCCGGGAAGAGGGAGTGAGGAAGAAGACAACACACTGATAGCATTGATCCTTTCCCAATACCTTCTTTCCCAGAGACAAGACAAACCCTGGGGAGGAGATATCCATCAAAGCCTAGACTGGCAGTCTCTGGGAAGAAGCCAAAGCATTGATCCTTCCCAAAATAAGACCTTTCCTAGTGACAGTACAATGGGATGCCAGAGGGAAAGAGGTAAATACTAACCGCTGACTGCAGACGCTCCATTAGACATGTTCTGTCAGTAAAAAAGTTACCTCTCAGTACAACCTGGGTAAGCACACACTCCTCCTTTGGCCAGTGGCTCATTTCCCACCAGGAAAGTGGGTCCATCAGATTTTTTATCTTGTCACTGAATAAAAGTTGTACTGATCTGTGAAGTTTGCACTAGGCTCAGTCTTTTTGTGCTAACACTTAGTGGTAGAGCACCTCTGGGGATTTACCAATCCCCAATTTGGCTAAATAAATAAATAATTAAAAAAAAAAAAAAGATTTCAAGTATGCTTTGGAGCTGGGTGCAGTGGTCCACATCTATAATCCCAGGAACTTGGGACACGGAGGCAAGAGGATCGCAAGTTCAAGGCCAGTCTCAGCAACTTAGTGAAACTCTGTCTCAAAATTTTTAAAAAATTTTAAAATGGCTGGGGGTTCCACTTTGTGGTTAAGCGCCCTTGGGTTTAATCCCCAGGACCAAAAAAAAAAAAAAAAAAAAAAAATCAGGTATGCTTTAATGCCAAAGTCTTAGTCAATAAATGCCAGTTTCCCTAGTTTGTCCTGGATTCCAATTTAGGACCAACTAAAGAAAGCCAAGTAGGCACTCCTAACCAATCATATAGGATAGGATACTCCATTTCTAGCTAGCCCCCTATAGCTTCCCATGTCAACTTCTTCAAATGGAACACACCTGAAACTCTTCCTTTTTTTTTTTTTAAACTCTGACACTGAGCTATATACCCATATCCCCATCCCTTTTTACTTTTTCAAAAAATATTTTTAGTTGTAGATGGACGCAATATCTTTATTTTATTTCTTTATTTTTATGTGGTGCTGAGATTCAAACCCAGTGCCTTATATGTGTGAGGCAAACGCTCTACCACTAAGCCACAACTCCCCCTCCCTTTTTTACTTTTTGAGACAGGATCTTTTTTGGGGGAGGGGGTAATGGGGATTGAACTCAAGGGCACTTGACCACTGAGCCACATCCTCAGCCCTATTTAGAGACAGGGTCTCACTGAGTTGCTAAGTGCCTTGCCCTTGCTGAGGCTGGCTTTGAACTTGTGATCCTTTTGCCTCAGCCTCCTGAGCCACCAGGATCACAGGCATGTGCCACTGCGCTGGATCTTACTAAATTGCTGAGGTGGGCCTCAACTTGCCATCCTCCTGCTTCAGCCTCCTGAGTTGCTGGGATTACAGGCATGTACCACCATACCAAGCTCTCTGAGTTCACATCTTTACCAAGTTCAAGTGACCCTTGCTTTAGCAAACTATAAATAAACAACAGCCTTTGCATATTCTGATTTTGATGGTCTTTGTTTATTTCTACTCAACCAAATCCAACCTGCTACCTAGAATACCTCAAGACTCTTAAACAGTCTTTCTCTTCAAATCCTACCTTCACAGATAGCATTAAGTTGATTCCAATCACAGTCATGCATTGTTTAGAGATGGGGGACTACATTCTGAGAATCCATTGTTAGATATTAGGGGATTTTATCATGGTGTGAACATCCTAGAGAGTGTTTACACAAATTAAGAGGCCTATGTTATTACATGACATAATTTTTTTCTTTTTTCTTTTTCTTTCTATATTTTAGATGACATAATTCTTAGGGGACCATCATCAGATGGGCACCCATTGTTGACTGAAACATCATTATATTACACATAACTATCTAAAACTTTCAAAACATATAAAGCAATGCAGAGTTTGTGGTGGAACCTTTGCATTGTGTTTGAAACTGTCCAGTTGATGCCCCATCCATACTTCTGAATCTCTAATATATGACTCACTGATTTTCTCTGGCAGTCTGAATTTAAACACTCCCCAGCAGTTTATAACAATTAGTTCATTGAAGGAGGTTGGTATAGAAATATCCCAGCTCCCTCACCCATCTCATAGGCTATACTTCTACACTGATGCCCAGTTCCCAGACAGGAAAAGCTATAACTACTCACAGTGATGGCTCGCTTGAGTAATAACTTACCCTTTTCTTCCTTTCTTCCTTTCTTCCTTCCTTCCTTCCTTCCTTCCTCCCTCCCTCCCTCCCTCTCTCTCTCTCTTTCTTTCTTTCTTTCTTTCTCTTTCTTTTCCCCAGGGGCGCTTAATCACTGAGCACATCCCCAGCCCTTTTTGTATTTTATGTAAAGACCAGGTCTCACTGAGTTGCTTAGGGACTCGATAAATTGCTGAGGCTGGCTTTGAATTCATGATCCTCCTGCCTCAGCCTCCCGAGCCGCTGGGATCACAGGGAAGTGCCATGGCACCTGATTTACCCTTTTCTTATCTGCTTTCCCTTTCCTTCCTCATCTCACTTTGCCATTCCCCACCCAGTGTTTCCTGAGATCAGCTCCCCCTCAAAATTTCGTATTCATTTGTGGGAACTCAAAAATATACAGTATTAGAATTCTAAATAACCCAAATCACCTTTATTCAAATAACAACGACAGAAGGAACAGAAAATCAAATTGCTATCCTCTCTATCCCACAAATTTTCACTGATATATGTGGTGTGTGTGTGTGTGTGTGTGTGTGTTGAAAGAACCACAGATCTCAAACCCGGAATGAACCACACGAGACACTGGCTGCAAGAAGCAGGAGGTTGTTTATTCGTACACAGGTGCCTGCGGGTGCTCAGCAACACCTCAGCCGGAGCTTAGGTGAACTGGCACACCGGGCTCTAGGGCACAGATCTTTTATAGGAGGCAGGGGGTTAGTTTTTAGCTTAGCTCAGTAACAGTTATTCTATTGGTTCTTCTGAATCCAGCCTATAGGTCACCCGGGGGGTAAACTTGTTTTTCCACTTTAGTTCTCGGAAACACCACAAAATTGCATCCTGTCCTTTTAGTTCCTGTTTTCACCCTGTTTGCTCAAGTTTGGCCCTTCTGGGGTTATCTATATGGAACATCTTGTGGTAGCATTGTGCAAGACTTGAAGTGCTACGTGCAGCTGGTGGGGGTTTTGACATGGGGGTTGTATAAGGGAACATCTTGCAGCTTCAGGGCACAGGGGTTAGATTTCCTAATGTTGGGCCTGGGGCCTTGGGGTCCTTCATTTCCCCCTTTTCTATATCATGGATATAATCTTATATCCATTGACCCATGTGCTCGGATTCCAGCATTGTCTCAGCTGATGGCTCAGCATGTTGTTGGAGTAACTGATATTGCTGCGTGAGGACCATAGTTTGGATTACGGATAGTCTTTCTTTTATGAACTGCATTAATCTGTTAAATATGCAGGGTCCAAATGTTAAAATCAACAGCAATACAATCAAGGGGCCGGCTACAGTGGATACTATAGTAGTTAACCAAGGGGACTTATTAAACCAGCTTTCAAACCAACTTTGGGAGCCTCGCAGGGACTTTTTTCTTGCATCTAGTCTTTCTCTGAGCTTTGTCATGGACTCCCTGACTACCCCTGTGTGATCTGTGTAAAAGCAACAGTTTTCTTTTAAGGCAGCACAAAGTCCTCCTTTAAGAATAGTAAGTCCAGACCCCGTCTATTCTGCAATACTACCTCTGATAAGGAGGTTAAGGATTTTTCCAATGCGGTTACAGAGGTTTCTATTGCTCTCAGGTCTTGTTGTATTGCGGCCTCGAGGACCCCCAGCTGTTTAGGGCCTTCAATCAGAGCTGCAGCCCCAGTTCCAACCCCTGCCAACATCCCTGCCCCCAGCAAAACTGCCAGGGTAATGCTGATAGGCTCTCGGGTGAATCGAGTCCTGCCCATGAAATGTCCCTCAAATTTTTCTGTGGAATAATAGAGTAGCCTTGGATAGATCTGGACTAACACACAAAAATCCTTAGACTGGTTAAAGGTAGCTACCGCGACACATGGAGTAATCCCGGTGTTACATGCCCAGTAAAGACCTGGCGAGGGCACTATGTATTTGGACATATCAGAGGATGACACATTTACAGTGCGTGCACAGAGTTCATTTTTCCCTAATATAGAGGAGCCCCCTAGGCATGTTCCTGAACCGGTTACTTCAGGCAAAGTTAACATATGTCTTGTTCCCCAGTTGCAACTGGTGGGAGCATCGTAGGTAAAACTCCCGTTAATAGCCACCCCTTCATAGTAGGGGGGGCTTGCCTGTAGGCAAATCCAGCAGGATTCAGTAAGATTGGGCTGGGTGGAATTAAGGGCTTGATATCCCCCTTCAACTAGGTCTATCAGTCTTTTCCCTGACCCTGATAGTGTAAGATTTGTGGCAATCTGCACGGTTGGGGGAGTGGGGGGGCTTGGATAGGTGGAATTAGATGGGGGCGTTGGCCTTGGAGGGTGCCGGTTTATATCTTTTAGGAGGAGGAGCCTGTTGATCCCAGAGTACCTTATTAGGGCCTACTGGTTGGGGGTTGGTATTTACTATTAATCTAATTTTGAATAGGACCCCAGGGTCATAGGCAGTCTGGTGATATACTCTTAGGCCCCACAGCTTTCCTTTTATCCAATCCTTTGATACTTTGCCTGCCTGAGTAAAGGTAATGTTTAAGGGGTTGCAGGTAAATGCGGTACATGGCCCTTCCCCGTACCACAAGGTTTTGACTGTCCCAGGCTTACTCTTACAATAGTCGGTGGAGAGTGGGGGGCCATGTTCCTTTTCTCTTTTTACTTGTATTAAATCCCAAGATGAACTTGGCTTCCACCATGCATCCCCCGTAGTTTCACATCCCCAAGACTTACAATAGTAATTTTCATGTTGCCCACATTTACGTGCCTGCGACCTAGTCCTCATGTCCCTAGGGCATACGTAGAAGGATTTCTTTCTTAGAGCCGCTCGAGCTCTCGGGTCTCTACACCCTGCTGGATAACGTGAGCAGGGGCAGCGTCCACTGGTGACGCACACTTCCGGCTCACCTGGTTTAGCCGGGTCAGTAGTTGGGATATCAAAGTCGTCTGCTCCAGCCAGCAGGTGACAAAGATCAGGCCCTAGGGTAGGCCACCAAGCCCAAAGGGGGTATTCTGCGGAAGTTTTTTCCCAAATTATATCTCCTGCCCCCGATAATACTTGCCATGTCTGGCTCACAGGCTGGTTGGGGTTATAGAGTTGGTGCCTGGCAACTGATATGGGGAAGACAAAGCACAAAGCAAGAAAAATCAACAGCGAGTGCAAGTGAGTCTTATCTTTAGCGGATTCTGGGTGCGTTGTAACTTCCATTCTGGATCCGGAGAGGTATCTGCGGACTCCTGTGGATGTGCAGTCTTCACGTGGGAAGCGTGGATCCAAGCAGCGATGCCGTCCACTTTGATTGCAGTAGGAGTGGTCAGCAGAATGGTGTAGGGTCCTTTCCACCGCGGTTCGAGGTTCTTGCTCTGATGTTGGCGTACCCAGACGGTATCTCCGATCTTGAAGGGATGTGGCAGCGAGGGGATTTTAAGTTCTTCTTTGTATGCTGCGGCTAGAGGCTTCCAGACCTCGTTCTGGACCAATTGCAAGGCACGCAAATGAGCCTGCATAGATGGGGTGAGGGAGACATAGGTTTCAGTTTCATAAAAGTTAACAGCAGGTGGTGGGGCACCGTACAGGATTTCAAATGGGGTTAGTCCCTGTGGACCTGGGGTGTTTCGGGCCCGATACAAGGCTAAAGGCAGGAGTTGTACCCAGTCTCTAGTGCCAGTTTCAAGCGTTAATTTAGTTAAAGTCTCCTTGATTGTTCTATTCATTCTTTCTACTTGCCCTGAGCTTTGGGGTCTATATGCACAATGTAGCTTCCAATTAATCCCCAGCGAATTGGCCACCGCCTGACTTACCTGGGAGACGAAGGCAGGCCCATTATCCGACCCAATTGTCCCGGGTACCCCATACCTTGGAAAAATTTCTTCCAATAGCTTCTTAGCAACCGTTTTGGCAGTTTCATGTCGGGTGGGGAACGCTTCTACCCATCCGGAAAAAGTATCAACGAAGACTAGAAGATATTTATATCCATACATACCAGGTTTGACTTCAGTAAAATCTATTTCCCAATGTGTCCCGGGTTTATGTCCTCGAACCCAGACTCCTGTTCCAAGTTTGACTTTACCAGCATTTACCTGGGCACATGCCTGACAATTTTCTGCAACCCGCTGGAGGAGTCGATCCCTATTTGGAAGATATAGAGTACCCTCTCCACGTTCTAAGAGTTCTTTCATCTTTTTAGCCCCAAGATGTGTCAGTCTGTGTAGGGACTTCACCAGTTGTTTTGCATTTTTGAGGGGCATGATAGTCTTTCCCTGGTATTTCCAGGTGTTTTCTCCTGGGTTGTAAGTGGCCCCCAGTTTCTGTATGACACTTAAATCTTGGTCCTCATAGACCCATTGTTCCTCATGGTCACCATGTTGTGGGTCTGCTCGTTGGGGCAACAGAGTCATTATCAGAAGTAGTGGCCCTAGGGCAGCTTTTTTAGCTGTCTCATCTGCTAATCTGTTTCCTCTGGCCTCTGGAGTATCCCTTTTCTGATGGCCGGGACAATGCATGATACTTAACTTTTTAGGCAGAAATAAAGCTTTAAGCAAAGCTAATATTTCAGTCTTATTTTTGATTTTTTTTCCCCTCTGAGGTCAGTAATCCCTGTCGCCTGTAAATTTCTCCATGTATATGAGCCGTGGCAAAGGCATATCTGCTGTCTGTGTACACGTTTAGTCTCTTCCCCTCTGCCAACTTCAAGGCTTGAGTCAGAGCTATCAGTTCTGCCCGCTGAGCTGATGTCCCGCCCGGAAGTGCACTCGCCCATATTACCTCAGATTCGGTGGTGATGGCCGCTCCCGCTCGTTGTTCTCCATTGAGCAGATAACTGCTTCCATCTGTGTACCAGACTAGCTCCGCATCCTTCATTGGTTGGTCTGTGAGGTCTGGCTGGGTCCCCTGTGTCTCTGCAAGAATCTGCTGGCAGTTGTGAGGATCGGCTTCTCCTGGGAGCGGCAGGAGGGTTGCTGGATTCAGGGTCACCATGGGGCCGAACTGAATTCGGTCAGTGTCCAACAACAAAGACTGGTAATGGGTGAGTCGGGCGTTTGACATCCAGCGATCGGGTGGCTGGCGAATTATGGTCTCAATGGCATGAGGGGTTAATAGGGTTAATGGCTGTCCCAAAGTCAGTTTAGTGGCATCCTTAATCAGAAGGGCCACAGCCGCTATCATCCGGAGGCATGGTGGCCATCCTGCTGCCAACTGGATCTAATTTCTTTGACAGGTAGGCTATAGGTCGCCTCCAGGGCCCCAGCTTTTGGGTTAAAACCCCTTTTGCATAACCCTGTTTTTCATCTACAAATAGATCAAAAGGCTTGGTAATGTCCGGTAGGCCCAAGGCGGGGGCTGACAGAAGAGCCAATTTAATGTGATCAAATGCCAACTGATGCTCCTTGGTCCAGGTAAAGGAGTTACCTTGTTTAGTCAGTAGATACAAGGGGGCTGCTATCTCAGCAAACCCAGGAATCCAGAGTCTACAGAAACCGGCGGTCCCTAGAAATTCCCGCAGCTGCTTGGGGCTCTGGGGGGCTGGTATACTCGAGATAGTCTCTTTTCTGGCAGCTGTCAACCAGCGTTGACCATCATGGAGTTCATAGCCAAGATAGGTAACTTTTGTCTGACAGATTTGGGCCTTTTTTGCTGACGCCCGGTACCCCAATAGTCCCAAAGTTTGCAATAAGTCCTCCGTACCTGTTAGGCAATCTTTCTTGGAGGCTGCAGCCAGCAAGATGTCATCTACATATTGAAGCAGGACTAAGGAAGGGTGTCTTACACGAAAATCGGCCAAATCCTGATGCAAGGCCTCATCGAAGAGTGTTGGGCTGTTTTTAAATCCTTGTGGCAGTCTCGTCCAGGTCAGTTGTCCAGAGACTCCTTCCTTGGGATCCTTCCATTCGAATGCAAAAAGAGCCTGACTTTGGGGAGACAGTTTTAGGCAGAAAAAGGCATCTTTCAGATCCAGAACAGTATACCAAGTATGGGTAGGAGGCAAGGTGCTGAGGAGATTGTAAGGATTTGGCACTGTGGGGTGAATATCTTCTACCCTCTTGTTAACTTCCCTTAAGTCTTGGACCGGTCGGTAATCATTAGTTCCCGGCTTTTTGACGGGCAGCAATGGTGTGTTCCAGGGCGACCGGCAAGGTGTTAGAATGCCTTGGTCTAGGAGGCGCTTGATATGTGGTTTGATGCCCTGGTAGGCCTCCCTTGACATAGGATATTGTTTAATACTGATGGGAGTAGCAGTGGCTTTTAGGTGAACGACTATTGGAGATTGTTGTTTAGCCATTCCCATTCCTCCGGTTTCAGCCCAGGCCTCCGGGTAAGAACTAAGCCAATAGTTCATATCTTTCATAGGTACAGAAGGTTTGTCAAACAGTTTATATTCGTCTTCCAATTTGAAAGTCAATATATGTAAGGGGGTCTGGTTTGGCCCTGTGATGGAGGCACTCCCATCCTTAAAATAAATTTGGGCTCTCAACTTGGTCAATAAGTCTCTTCCTAGTAGTGGATACGGACAATCAGGCACATGTAGAAACGAATGGGAAACCTTACCTGTGGCAAGGTGTACTTCTCTTTTGGTGGTCCAGCGGTATGGTTTGCTCCCGGTGGCACCTTGAACCCATGTCGTTTTGTGGCTCATGGGCCCTGGTGCCTGCGTCAGCACCGAGTGTTGGGCTCCTGTATCCACTAGGAAGGTCACAGGTTGCCCCCCTACTTGCAGAGTTACCCGGGGCTCAGGGGGGAGCTCCTGGCCCTGACTCCCCTAGTCTTCATCTAAGGCTAGCAATTGGGAGGTCCGATTTGTACTTCTTCTGGGGTTGGGGGGTCTCTTTGGGCAGTCTTTTACCCAGTGTCCTCTTTCCTTGCAGTAGGCACATTGGTCTCGGTCTACACGGGGTTTGCTCCGTTCCCTGTCCCTGTTTATCTTGTCTCCCTGCTGTCCTGCCTGAACTACAGTGGCCAATATCTTACTCAGTTCCCTGTTACGCCTCCGGTCTTTTTCTCTCTCTCTCTTATCTGATTCTTCCCTAAGTTTAAGGTCTCGTTCTTCTTGCATCTTTCTAATCCTATCTTCTCGTTCTTCTGGAGTTTCTCTTTTGTTAAATATCTTTTCAGCTTCCTTCAGTAAATCTGCTAGAGAAAAATCCTGTAGGTTATCTAATCTTTGCAATTTAGTCCTGATGTCTGGGGCGGACTGCCAAATAAAAGCCATAGAAATGTTTCCTTTCTGGTCCTCACTATCAGGATCAAAGGGAGTAAACCTCCGATAAGCCTCTTTTCAATCTCTCTAAGAAGGCTGTTGGAGTTTCCTCTGACCCCTGGATAGTCTGTCTTACCTGAGCCAAATTGGTGGGCCGTCGCCCTGCTCCATGGAGACCCGCTATGAGTAACTGGCGATAGAGACGTAGGTGGTTCCTACCTGCTTCAGTCGCATAGTCCCAGTTTGGCCGGGTTAAAGGAAAAGCTTCGTTAATCAAATTTGGGAGTTGGGTGGGGCGCCCGTCGTCCCCTGGCACATTTTTGCGAGCTTCCAAGAGAACCTTTTGTTTCTCCTCTGAAGTGAGGAGTATCTGTAAGAGCTGCTGGCAATCATCCCATGTTGGCTGGTGAGTTACTAGAATAGATTCAATCAAAGAAGTTAGAGCTATAGGGTCCTTAGTAAAGGAAGGGTTATGGGTTTTCCAGTTATAGAGGTCAGAGGCAGAGAAAGGCCAGTACTGATATTGGCCGTTGGGGCCCCCTGTTTGTCGTAGGGGGAGGACTTTAGAGGTGTCCCCCGAGGTGGTGTGGTCTCGACGTCCCCGGAGTCGTCCCACCATGGGAGATGGATCCGGGGGAGCACTGGCGGTTGGGCCCTCCTGGTTGTTTTCCTCCTCTGAGGATTGTTGATCGGGTTCAGGGGCTTGTAAGGGTTGGGGCTGGTAAGGAGGAGGCTCGTCAGTCAGCAGGTCAATCAGTGTTGAGTCTTCTGGCGGCAGAACCTTCTTTGGCGTTGCCCCTGATTTAATTAAGGTCTCAGATTTGTTAAGAACGGGGTAAAGTTGAGAGGTTTGAGAAGGGGGAGGGGGAACTGGGATGAGGGGAGCAGAAGGTTCAAGGGGCTTGGGTAGAGAGAAAGGAACCACCCAAGGGGGTGGATTGGAGGTTAGATCTTCCCAGGTGATAATATAGGGTATCTGGTCGGGGTGTCCATGAGGACTGTGGGTAAAGATTTGGGATTTCACCTGTAAGATAAGATTAATGTTAAAAGTCCCTTCTGCTGGCCAGCCAGTGTTGAAGGTTGGCCATTCTGAGGTGCAGAGTGTCTTCCATTTCTTCTTCTTGATTGTCATGGACAGGTTGTTTGCCCGATCTTGAATATCTTGCTAATGATCTAGAGTGAGGCTCAAAGGGGTGGTCAGTGAGTGCCCCATGTTAGTTGTGGAGAGAAAGTAAAGAGACAAACACACAGACACAACGACGAGACCGAACAGGAAAAGCGCTGCGCGGCTTCGGTGGAAACCGAAAGTATCAGATGGCCTGGGAGAAGTGCGCGTTTCTCCGTTGCCTACAAAGACAGTGTATTCCTCGGAAACACTGGGGGCCCCGAAGAAACGGACCCCTCTGATCCCTGGGACGTCTCCCAGGGTGGCAGGGGAGAAGTCTGAGTTCGTCAACTCCTTCTCAAGCTGCCTCAAAATACTGGATGACTATGCATAGTCTTACAGACGCTGCGCAAGACACTGAACATTAGACCAACAAATCAGAGAGCTCGAGCTGGCCGGCTTACCTCCCAGTGGTGTCGGGTGTCCTCCGGATAGGGATCTGGGTTGGAACCGGGATCCTGGATCTCGGTGGAACCTCCAAATGAAAGAACCACAGATCTCAAACCCGGAATGAACCACACGAGACACTGGCTGCAAGAAGCAGGAGGTTGTTTATTCGTACACAGGCGCCTGCAGGTGCTCAGCAACACCTCAGCCGGAGCTTAGGTGAACTGGCACACCGGGCTCTAGGGCACAGATCTTTTTTAGGGAGCAGGGGGTTAGTTTTTAGCTTAGCTCAGTAACGGTTATTCTATTGGTTCTTCTGAATCCAGCCTATAGGTCACCCGGGGGGTAAACTTGTTTTTTCCACTTTAGTTCTCGGAAACACCACAAAATTGCATCCTGTCCTTTTAGTTCCTGTTTTCACCCTGTTTGCTCAAGTTTGGCCCTTCCGGGGTTATCTATATGGAACATCTTGTGGTAGCATTGTGCAAGACTTGAAGTGCTACGTGCAGCTGGTGGGGGTTTTGACATGGGGGTTGTATAAGGGAACATCTTGCAGCTTCAGGGCACAGGGGTTAGATTTCCTAATGTTGGGCCTGGGGCCTTGGGGTCCTTCAGTGTGTGTTTGGAAAAAGTTGTTTGTTTTTTTTAAAGGGGTGGGGGGACTGGTACTGTATTTATTTGTTTCCTTATTTATTTTGTGGTATGGGGATTTAACCCACGCACGCTCAACCACTGAGCTACACCCCCCAGCCTTTTTTATTTTTATTTTGAGACAGAGTCTCAGCTAAGTTGCTAAGGCTGGCCATGAACATATGATCCTTCTGCCTCAGCCTCCTGAATAATTAGGATTACAGGTTGAGTCACCAAACCTGGCTCACTCACAATTTTAAGAGTTAGCAGAGGGGTATAGCTCATTATTATGGTTTGGATGTGAGGTGTCCCTCAAAAGCTCATGTGTGAGACAAAGCAAGAAAGTTCAGAGGAGAAATGATTGGGTTGTGAGAATCTTAATCCACTCAGTGAATTAATCCCCTGATAGGGATTAATTTAGTGGTAACTGAAGGTTGGTGGGATACAGCTGGAGGAAGAGGGCATTGGGAGTGTGTGTGGCTTTGGGGTATATATTTTGTATCTGGTGAGTGAAATTTCTCTCTCTCTCTCTCTCTCTCTCTCTCTCTCTCTCTCTCTGTATGTCTATCTCTTTCTCTTTCTCTCTGCTTTCTAATCATCATGTGAGCTGCTTCCCTTCACCACACTCTTCCATCATGATGTTCAGCCTCACCTGGAGCCCCTAGGAATGGAGCGTGCAGTCTATGGTTTGAGACTTCTGAAACCATGAGCCCACAAATAAATTTTTCCTCCTCTACAATTGTGTTCTGATCAGGATCTTTTAGTCACAGAAGAAAAAAAAAAAAGCCTGACTAAAATACTCATGGTAGAGCACATACATAGAAGATGCCCTGAGTTCAATCCCCAGTACCATAAAAAAAAAAAAAAAAAAAAAAAAAAAAAAAACCTGGTTCATTAACACTTCCTAATAATAAATATATTCTATCACTCTGAGGTAGAATAGAAGAAATAAAAAGACAGATAGAAAGGAAGCAGGCTACAGGACAAAGAGACTACAATCTAAAAACCTTGGGCTGGGGCTGGGGTTGTGGCTCAGAGGTAGAGCGCTCGCCTAGCATGCCCAGGGCCCTGGGTTCAATCCTCAGCACCACATAAAACTAAATGTTTGGAATAAATGTATTGTGTTCAACTGCAACTAAAAAAAAATAAATATTTTAGTAAAATAAAAACCTTAGGCTAAAGCTTCTCACACTTTCACTCCCAAAGCTAAGATGCTTCCCAAGGCAGAGCTGTCTCCCGGAATGGTCTCTCCCAAATTTCTGGGAAATCAGCAAATCTTCACTCACAATCTTAATATTGGAAATTCACTCACCTATGAAAACTGCCCTGTGCCCTGTTACATAGCCCACAAATATATGTATGTTTAAAACAGATTGAGCAAAAGGACATACAAAACCAATAAGTGTTTTTCCAATGTTATCTCATCATCAAATAACTAGTGAAGACCTCAGCCTAAAGATTCTGAGAGCTGTGAGAAATAGAAGATCCATTTTCAGAATACAGTATTTAGCTTTAAATGTAAAGTGATGGGGGAATACAAGAAAGGCAGCTGGCGGGGAGAGCAGACTAAAAGTTAAATGCAGATAAATTGCCAGCCCCTTGACACAGGAGGTGAGACTCAAGGGGCTCCACCTGACCAACAGGAACAAATGGTGTGTGTGCCAAAAGTTACTCGATCCAAGGTGACAGTCGCATTACAAGAGCACAAAGGGAAGTAAAGGGAGGTGAGGACAACTAAAGGAATATTTCTTTAAATAATCCAATGGGAGGCAGTAAAACCTAGGTGGCATTCCAAAAACTGTACCCCCCATAATACTCAACCAATGAGTAACTGAAGGAGGGACCTTATACACTAGGGGATAAAACACCGGTTGTGCCCAATCCTTCGGTCCCTGATCACTAGGCATCCGACCTTGCAAGACCATCATTAAACTAAAGCCTTGTTTTTGCTGTATTTTGTATCTCTCAGTCCATTCTTTGGGCTTGGACAGGTACCAGACCACCATAGTCTATTGAAGACTGATATCATCTGCCACATGCCTTCCCATACCCAACCCTCAACCAAGTTTCCTTTAAAAGAAGAGTGCATGGAACCAGGTGTGCAGACCTGTATTCCCAGCAACTTGGGAGGCTAAGGCAGGAGGATCATGAGTTCAAGGCCAGATTGGGCAAGTTAGGGAGGCCTTGCCTCTAAATAAAAAAAAACAAAAGAGCTGGAAATGTAGCTCATGATAGAGTGCCTGGGTCAATACCCAGTACCCACCCTCACCCCCACCCCCAAAAAAGCCCAAGACCCCCAAGATGCATCTTAGAGATAGCCACATTCTCCCCTGATTGTGTACTCCTTTTTTCTAAATAAACCTCTGTTTCCAATGTCTGACACATCTAGAAATTTAATAGTATTTGTCAAGGACACTGTCATTCTGAGTTCAGTTCCCCCTCTCCTGGACCTCTTCAGACCACCTCCAATGACAACGCTATGCAATTATTTAACACTTTTGAATTAACACAAAACTAGAGGTAAATGACTACGATGCAAATACTTAAAGGCAGAGGAAAAAGTCAAATAATGTGATGGAAGAATCTAACCTCTTTACATGGAATGGAAGAAACTCAACAAGAAATCCACCATTATGGTAGACCAGAAGTGCTCACCATTAATGGAAAGAAAGCTGTTTTAGCAGCAGTTCTCAAATGTTTCATGCTCAGGACACAATTCTTACTCATCTTTGAGGACTCTACTTTTTCTTTACTTTTGGTATTGAAGCTTAAACCCAGAAGCATTTAACCACTGAGTCATATCACCAGCCATTTTTATTTTTACTTTGTGACAGAGTCTTGCTAAATTGCTCATGGCCTTGCTAAATTGCTCATGGCCTTGCTAAATTGCTGAGGCTGGCTTTGAATTTACAATCCTCCTGCCTCAGCCTCCCAAGCAGCTGGGATTACAGGTGTGTGCCACCTCGCCTGGCTGAACTTTTTCTAATAGTGCATATTTATGTACACTTACTATATTACATTAATATTAAAAAGTCTACAATATTCCAGATGGTAACACATGCTTGTAATCCAGCTACTTGGGAAGCTGAGGCAGGAGGATCACTCCTAGCAGGCCAGCCTTAGCAACTTAGTAGAATCTCTCTCAAAGTGAAAGTTAAAAATTAAAATGGAGATGTACCTCCCTTGTAGAGTACCCAGAGTTCAATCCCCAATACAGGGGGGATGAAGAGGAGGGTGCTAAAATATTTGCAACTTCATTTTAAAAATAATGACAAGAGGGCTAGGGATGTGGCTTGGTGGTCTAATGCCCCTGAGTTCAATCCCCAGTACCAAAAAAAAAAAAAAAAAATGCATGTTCATTATTAGATTAGCATCCAGGACATGGACTGAGCTTTTGACAACACGGGGAATTATAGCGGATAGGAATGAAGACAGGGAGAGATAGACTAATGAAGGGGAGGAATATTCACATACTTTCTGGGAATAGGGAGAGATCTTCCAGGAACTCTGGTGCCACCTCTTTTTGCTCCTTGTATGGTCTGGTGTTCCTGGTCATGGTGGCTGGCAGGTGTTCTAGCCCAGAGGTTAAGGCCACAGAGGAGACAGACATAATAAGAAGACAGCTGCCAAGTCTTTCTAGCCCACTTTTGTCAACATGGGACATCTGTAGGCCCAAGTGAAGACTCACTGTTTTCAGCAAAAGTGGCCTTCAAGTCCCTGAAAAGTAATCTAGACAACTGTTATCATTATAACTCATGTGGCCGGGGTGTTGTTACAGTGGTTCACTCCTTGCTTTGAATACAGCCCTATTTTTAAAGTAGACAATTTTTTTTTTTTTGTCTTCTCCCTTTCTCCCTCCCACTCCTTGGCCTTACTCTCTCTCTCTAACCTGAGGGATGGTGGGGAAACAGGCAATCCCTGAGAAGGAGATATCCATCAATCCTAAAATGGTAGTCCCTGGGAAAAGGGCAATCATTGATCCTTTCCCAATAAGTCCTTTCCAGTGACAGTAGGATAGACTCTGGAGGGAAAGAGATAAGTACCGAATGCTAAACTCTGGATCCTTCATCCTTGCCCAGGGAAAACATGTTTCAAATTCTCACAACCTGTTTCCTGATGCCCAAACTGACACTTTCTATTAAAGAGATTAAATGATCTCTCAGTGTAGTGGAATAAAAATTCAGATCTCTTCTGAAACCCAGGGCCATTTTCTATCCAGAAAGCGAGCTCTTCGATGCCTGTCTCCACTGCTGAATAAAAGGTGCTACTGCTGACCTCAGTGCCCACGCCTGGAATCCCAGGAGGCTGAGGCAGGAGGATCTTGAGTTCAAAGCCAGCCTCAGCAATGGAGAGGTGCTAGGCAACTCAGTGAGACCCTTTCTCTAAATAAAATAGAAAATAGGGTTGGGGATGTGGATCAGTGGTTAGTGCCCCTGAGTTCAATCCCTGGTACCAAAAAAAAAGAAAAAAAAAAGAAAAAATGCACTGCTGACCCGTGAAGTCTGCTCCCATCCCAGTTATTTGTGCTTTTAGTATAACACCAGAGAAGCACCCGAGGCAAGTGTAGAATGGAAAGTGGAAGGCTTTATTCAAGGACAGCAGAAAAGACTTCTCCCTGGAGGAAGAAGGGGACTTGAAAGGCAGAATCCGTGGAAGGGCAAGGTCTTCCCTTTTTTATAGATAAGGTCTTCTTCTAGTCTTCCCACATTCCTGTCCTTTGTTTCCCTCTATCCTGGAGGGATAGAATGCAGCTGGGAGACAAAAGGTGGGAGACAGGTGCACTCGAGGAGTAATCTAGGCAGGAAGGACCTGGGGTGGTTTGATTAGCACTTCCCTGCTTGCTGGGAGCTGTTCATTAACAGTTCCTTAGGATGGGCTCTAGGCCTTGGGGACATTAACATTTCAATTTACCCAAGTGCTGCTCTGGTTTCCTGGATTCCATTCTCCATAATGGCCTCCATTTTATTTATCTTACTTGATATTAGACCCGATTTACCTAACTACACTAACTACCTATCTTTAAATCTGGCTTCACTTTTATTATGGTGCAGAAAATGTTTTGGTTATTTTTGCTTACACTAAGAAATCTCCCAAATTAACAAGTGAATTAAAACTCCCCCCACCCCATCTGCATAGTCAGGGCTCACATGGCATTATGGGGCCACCGCTCAGAAAACACTCTAAGTCTGAATTTGAAACAAATTAGAGAGTCTTTATTATGTGGCCAGAGACTGTTCCCCACAGGGTCCAAGTGACCCTCTGGGAGAACAGCCCCAAACTGTCTGTGGCCAGAGTATTTAAGGAAGAAAACCACATCCTATGGAATCTGCAAGTTGCAAGCACCCAGGATAGAAGGGCTGAGAAAGGAGTTAGCAGAATAGAAACAGACAACCACATCCTGGGTTCGAGCACATGTGTGGGTCTACATCCTGGGTTCAAGTACTTTTGTGGGCATATGAAGCACAGAAAAACAATTTATTTTTCAACATCTTAAAAACAGCTTATATAACAAGTTTACATGGGAGTCATAAAAATGGAGTCACAGCGGGGTAGGGAGGGGGAGCATGGGAGGAATAGAGGAACTCCTCTAGCAGGAGGTCAGCAAGGATGGTGGAATGTGATGACATCATTATCCAAAGTACATGTATGAAGACACAAATTGGTGTCAACATACAACCAGAGATATGAAAAAATGTGCTCTATATGTGTAATAAGAATTGGAATGTGCCGCAGTCCGGCTGCAGCAAAATAACCGGGGGGGTGACGAATAACTTGTGTACGTTGATACAGCAGGCGTAGGAGCCGTTTATTGTAGGACAGGAGCAGTATTTATACATTCCACACAGCTTATCTAATTAGCATAAACTAGATACATCAGTCAACCAATCAGGAATCTCTACACTTAATGGCTCGCTTTTGTTACTTCTCAAACCACTCCCTCTGGCATTTTGCCAGGCACCATCCAGACTTGTTTACGAACTTTAACATTCCCCTGACAAAATGCCAGGTGTTATTTTGACTTATTTACAGACTCTAACATTTCCCCCTTTTGTTTAATTTAAATAACGACCATAGTGGTTTTTACAGAAACACCATAAATAACCTGCTACAAACAGAAAGGGAGGATACAAAATGCCACAATACCAAGCCAATTGATGGCTCCATGCAAGAAGCCCTTGGAAAAATTATACCAGCAATGACACCGTTTGCAAAGATACCGAGTTACAATTTGTTGTACATTACAGTTTGTTGTCTCAGTCCAGGTAAAG
>NW_025999960.1:3817409-3820172 GCF_001458135.2 Marmota marmota marmota | reverse complement strand
TTTTTTTTTTTTGCTGAAGCTGGCTTTGAACGAACTCATGATCCTCCTGCCTCAGTCTCCCAAGGCACTGAGATTATAGGCGGGTGCCACTGTACCTAGTTTAAATCACCTCTTTTTGGTTTTTTGGGTACTGGGGATTGAACTCAGCAGGGGCACTCGACAACTGAACCACATCCCCAGCCCTATTTTGTATTTTTTTATTTAGAAACAGGGTCTCACTTCATTGCTTAGCGCCTTGCCATTGCTGAGACTGGCTTTGAACTTGTGATCCTTCTGCCTTAGTCTCCTGAGCTGCTGGGATTACAGGCATGAGCCACCGCACCTGGTCTTAAATCACCTCTCTAAAAGCCCCCTCTCCTCTCTGATGGGAGAATCACAGCCTCTAGGACAGGAGTCCCCTGTGTCTCCTTTACTAGCGAAAAAATTAAACTTCTTTTTCCATTTCCTCAAAATCATGTCCTCATTGGAATGAGGACAAGCACAGAGCTTTTGGTAACTATTTTCTACAGCAAAGCTAATGGGAGAATAAAAATGTATTGTGTATTGTGACCTCCAAAATGATTAACTTTTAAGTCAACTGAGCAAGTGAAGCTAGAGGGTTCATTTAGGTTTTTCCTTGGTAACAAAAATTGGGTATCCCCAGGACCTCTAGCCTATACTGGAAGAATTGTCATATTAAAGAATATACATTGCTGGGCCTAGTAGGGCATACCTGTAACCCCAGAGACTTAGGATACTGAGGCAGGGGCAAGTTCAAGGCCAGCCACAACAACTTAGGGAGACCTTCAATAATATAGAGAGACCCAGTCTCCAAATAAAAAATAAAACGAACCAGGGATGTAGCTCAGTGGTAAAGACCCTGGGTTCAATCTCCAGTTCCAAAACTAAAATAAAAAATAAAAAATACTTACATGTTCATGCTCCTCCCAGTTCTTGGCCTCTCATATCCTCCTAACCTAGGGAGCCATGCCATCATACCCTTGTATGGCAGTAACACTCTCCTGTTAATTGACAGGCCACCAGCACCTGTTGTTCATATTCTTCCTGTTGCTATTTATTGCCAGTGCTCATGCACACTGTGACCAAGAGTAGGAAATTTCCAGCTTCTGAGGCATAGAGGCCTGGGGTAAGATGGTATGAGAGATGTCCCAGTAACCAGTAGGGAACTTCTCAGAGGCCTGAGCGAAGTTTGGGGTCTCTGTATGTTGCCCGGGTGTCCCTGAAACTCCTGAGCTGAAGTGATCTTTCTTCCTCAGTGTCCCAAGTAGCTGGGACCACAAGTGTGCACCACCATGCCCAGCCAGAGCACGACAGATTTTCCCATGACTTAGGATTTCCCTGAACCATGATCATTCAGTTGATTGCATTTCTTTGTTGAGATAATGGAGGGAGGGTCAAGCTTCTTATCAGGTCAAAGGTAAGACCTTGAGCTCAGCATTCATACAAAGTAGTCATTTTAGATCCAGGGAGATTTGTCTTCTCTACAAGGTACTCAATCTATTGTTCTCTCCTCTTCTTTCTGTCTATGGTACTGGGAATTAAACTCAGGTGCATAGTGCATGGTAGGGGAGCACTCTACCGCCAAGCTACATCCCCCCACTGTTTTTTTGTTTGTTTGTTTGTTTGTTTTTCAGTTTTACTTTGAGATGGGATCTTACTAAATTGCTGAGGTTGGCTTCTGTTAGCACGAAAGGACTGGGCTGGACTCAAACTTCATGCAGGAACAGTATGTGCAGGAACAGGGTGACGCCTCTGGTGGACCCACTTTCCTGGTAGAAAATGAGCCACTGGCCAAAAGAGGAGTATGAGCTTATATAGGTTATACTGGGAGGTAACCTAATTATTGCCAGAGCGGGTCTAAAGGAGGTTCCAGGTTCAGCGGTCAGTGGCCAGGTCAGTGGGCCAGTTGGAGGGTCCAGCGTCAGTGGTCAGTAATTATCTTTTTCCCTCTGAGGTCTCGTCGTACTGTCACTGTGAAAGGACTTATTTTGAGAAGGGTCAATACTTTAGCTTCTTCCCAGAGACTGACAGTCTAGATTTTGGATGGATACTTTCTCCCCAGGGCTTGTCTTGTCACTGGAAAAGGATCAATGTTATCAATGTATGACTTTCTTTTTTAATCCCTTTTCCCAGGCTGCACTATTTGGGGTTTTTTGTTTTGTTTTTCATATCCAACAGCCTCAAACTGAAAAACCAGCCTCTACCTCAGAGCAAAGCCTGTCCAAGGAAGGGACATGACCTTTGTCCTTGAAAGACCCACAAAGCACTCCTAGGCACATTCCCACCCTGCTAAGTGGTTTATCTACAAATAACAGGGGAGATCTGCTGCACCAGGTGTCCCTGACTCAGTCAGGCTAGGTGGGGACCCATAGCAACCCCCTAGCAGCCACCAATCAGCATGAGACAGGGAAATACCTGGGATGCCAGATGACCCTCCCAGTAGTTTATGGTGGTTGATAACATATTGGGAAACCATGTAGTTCAGCGCGTACACCCCTCTTGGCTTAAACCAATCAGTTCAAATGAATACCCCTTTTGTAGTAACCAATCATCCCTACCCAACTAGTTCCCACCAGTGAATGTGCTAATCATGTTTTAGAGTTGTTATTTGATTTTCCCGTGGTGTGTGATGATTTGCTAAGATGCTATGATGTATGTGATGTATGTGCCAGATGGGTCTCTTCAGATGTCTAGGAACAGTGTCTTTTTCATTCTTATTAATAATTGTCATATATATATATATATATATATATATATATATAT
>NW_025999960.1:3757834-3817401 GCF_001458135.2 Marmota marmota marmota | reverse complement strand
TTTTTTTTTTTTTTTTTTTTTTTTTTTCCTTCCAGCTACTGGAGATCAAACACAGGGCCTTGTGCATATTAGGCAAGAACTCTATCACTGAGTCACACCCCAGCCTTTTTAATTTTTTTTATTATTATTTTTTTAATATTTATTTTTTAGTTTTCGGTGGACACAACATCTTTGTTTGTATGTGGTGCTGAGGATCGAACCCGGGCCGCAGGCATGCCAGGTGAGCACGCTACCGCTTGAGCTACATCCCAAGCCCTGGACTTGAACTTTTGATCCTCCTGTCTCAGCCTCTCTAGTGACTGGAATTATAGGTGTGCACCACCATACCTGGCTCCTGTATGACCTTTTAAAAATGGCTTTATTAAGATATAACTAACATTGGGCTGGGGTTGTGGCTCAGCAGTAGAGCGCTCACCTCGAATGTGCAAGATCCTGGGTTCCATCCTCAGCACCACATAAAAATAAATGAATAAAATAAAGGTATTGTGTCCAACTACAACTAAAAAAAATAAAATTAAAAAAAAGATATAACTCACATATTATTGAATTCACCAACTTAAAGTACATAACTCAGTGGTTTTAGTATATTCATAATGTCATACATTTCATAATGTCACATATTACAGTAAATTTTAGAACATCTTCATCACCACCAAAAGAAATCATGTACTCTTTAGCTGTCACCCCTCAATCCAACCTCCACCAGACACCAAGCTCTAGGAAACCACTAATTTAATTTCTACATATAAGGGTTGCCAATTCTGGAGATTTTATATAAATGTAATCAGTGCTCTGCTACTACTCCTTTCATTTCCCATAATGTTTACAAGATTCCTCTAGCTGTATCAATATCACATTTCTATTTCTTGCTGCTAATTTTCTATTGTGTGGATAGACTACATTTTGCTTATTTATTTAGCAGTATATTGTTATGCTTGAATTCCGGACCCCCAAAGACCACCAGAGACCCAAGATCAATGCAAGCAGCAAAGAGGTGTTTATTTCGAGCTAGCTGGTCCTCCGCATGCACACACAGCAACTGGTGATGCTGAGAGGCCCTGAGCCCAGGGTTTGCAGCATTTTTATACATTTTTTGGAGAGGGCAGGGACTTCACATACATCATAGCATCCCTTAGCAAATCATCACACACCACGGGAAAATCAAATAACAACTCTAAAACATGATTAGCACATTCACTGGCGGGAACAAGTTGGGTAGGGGTGATTGGTCAGTGCAAAAGGGGTATTCGTTTGAACTGATTATATGTTATCAACCACCATAAACTACTGGGAGGGTTATCTGGCATCCCAAGTATTTCCCTGTCTCATGCTGATTGGTGGCTGCTAGGGGGCTGCTATGGATCCCCACCTAGCCTGACTGAGTCAGGGACACCTGGTGCAGCAGATCTCCCCTGTTATTTGTAGATAAACCACTTAGCAGGGTGGGAATGTGCCTAGGAGTGCTCTGTGGGATTTTCCAAGGACAAAGGTCATGTCCCTTTCTTGGACAGGCTTTGCTCTGAGATAGAGGCTGGTTTTTCAATATAAATATATATTGAAAGTATATATACCTGTGGACTGTTCCTGTCTTCTGTAGCAAGACCTTTCAAGGCCTGGTCCTCTGCCTGCCATTTCTTTTATTTTATTTTTTAAAGAGAGAGAGAGAGAGAATTTTTTAATATTTATTATTTAGTTTTCGGTGGACACACATCTTTGTATGTGGTGCTGAGAATCGAACCCAGGCCTCACGCATGCCAGGCCAGCGCGCTACTGCTTGAGCCACATCCCCAGCCCCTGACATTTATTTTCAATTCCCAGTGGTTTTTTGAAGTGGAGAGATGGAGACACTTCTTTTTATCTTTTCAGAGCTGGTGATTGAACCCAGGGCCTCACACATACCAGACAAGTTCTCTTTCATTTTATTGTGAGACAGAGTTTCACTAAGTTGCCCAGGCTGGCCTTGAACTTACAATCCTCCTGTCTCTGCTTCCTGATTACAGTCTGTGCTGCCAAACACTTCCATAATTTTTATCACAGCTCCAAATTATTTCTTGGTTTTGTTGCCAAAAACTCAGTCCTTGTCCTTGATGCCAATCCAATAATAAGATGACCGTTTTGAGAAAAAGGGAAAAGAAGGTTTATTGCTTTTGCAAATAAACCTTCTTTTCCCTTTTAGCAAAGGAGAAAAACATGGGATTCCTGTCCCAAAGCCTGTGATTCTTACCATTAGCAGGAATAGGGGGTTTTTATAGAGGTGCTTCAGAGAAAAAGAGATTAGGGAGGAGAGATCAGGAAGGAGAAGATCAGAGAGGAGAGGATCAGGGAGGGGAAGGTTGGGGAAAAGGAAAAAACATGTAAGTTTTAAAGCCACAAGCGATAGATATAGTCAATGCATACAAAACTGTAACCCCTGTTACAGTTTGTTCATGAATAGTCCCTACTAAAATATTATGTTCTAAAAACTCATAGTAATATTAAAGAATTTTTGTTTGTTTGCAACTAGTTTATAATACCTCTTAGAAGTACTGAATCTTAGGTTCAGTTTCTCTGGCTCTCTTTTTTTTTCTTGGTTTTGAATTGAACCCAGGGGCACTTAACCACTGAACCACATCCCCAGCCCTTTTTTATAACTTATTTAGAGATAGGGTCTTACTGAGTTGCTTAGTGCCTCTCAGTTGCTGAGGCTGGCTTTGAACTCTCGATCCTCCTGCTGAAACCAGATTTACAGATAGGTAGTTAGTGTAATTAGGTAAATCGGGTCTAATATCGAGTAAGATAAAGAAAATGGAGGCCATTTTTGAGAATGTAGTCCAGGAAAGCAGAGCAGCACTTGGGGAAATTGAAATGTTAATGTCCCCAAGGCCCTAAACCCATCCTAAGGAAATGTTAATGAAGCAGCTCCCAGCAAACAGAGAGGTGCTAATCCAAAACCTCCCCAGGCCCTTCCTGCCCAGATTACTCCTCCAGTGCACCTGTCTCCCACCTTTTGGCCTTCCCACCTGCATTCTATCACTGCAAGATAAAGGAAAACTAAAAACAGGAGTGTGGGAAAGCTGAAAGAAGATTTTAGCTATAAAAGAGGGAAGACCTCCCCCTTCCAGGGATTCCACCTTTTGGGTCCCTTTCTTCCTCGGGGAGAAGTCTTTTCTGCTGTCCTTTAATAAAACTTCTACTTTCCACTCTACACTTGCCTCAGGTGCTTCTCTGGTATTATACTTCAGCATTGGGGAAGAAAGGACTCATCACCGGTAAACAGCCAGAATACTGCCTCAGGCTCCCAAACCGCTGGGATTACAAGCATGTGCCACCATGCCCAACCAGTTTCTTTATCTTTTGTGAAGTTACCTTGTAGGGGATAAGAATATACAACCCTAACCCAGATGTGGTGGCACAAGCCTATAATCCCTGCTTATCAAAAAGCTGAGGCAGGAGGATCACAAGTTCTAGGGCCAGGCCCTAAGCAATTTAGTGAGACCCTGTCTCAAAATAAAGAAAGGGCTGGGGATGTGGCTCTATGGTTAAGCCCCCATGCATTCAATCCCTGGTACCAAAAAAGAGAGAAAGAGGGAGGGAGAGAGAGAGAGAGAGAACTTCTTCACAAGAAGGGAAAAAAATGTAATAATGGTTATAGTCAAAGGAAAAGAAACTTTCCTGAGAGACTTTTCAGGATAAGAGCTTGTGGAATTAGAATCTTATTATCCCTCTTTTCAGTTTGCTCCATTAAGGAACAATGGGAAATAAAGTGGGTAAAATGCCAGGTTTTTACATGTAAGTGAAGTCCTAGGCTACATACACTAATCAGCCTGGCTGATTTCACTTACATACTGTCCTCTAGGTCCATTCTTGTTGCAAATTCTTTTATGGCTAAATAATATTCTATTCTCTCTCTCTCTCTCTCTCTCTCCTCTCTCTCTCTCTCTCTTTCTCTCTCTCCTGTGTGTGTGTGTGTGTGTGTGTGTGTAGTATTTTCTTTATGCATTCATGGGCTGACAGACACTTGAAATACTGGAAGTTGCTTCTGTATCTTGGCTGTTGTGAATAGTGCTGCAATAAACACGGGGTTGCAGGTGTCTTTTCAAGCTACTGGTTACATTTCTTTTCTTTCCTTCTTTCTTTTTTCTTTCTTTTCCTTTTCCTTTTTTTTTTTTTTTTTTTTTTTTGCTAGTGGGTTACATTTCTTTTACATATACAACCAATAGTGGCATTGCTGGATCCTAGGGTAGTTTCTGTTGTCGTTTGCAGTACTGGGAACTGAATCCCAAGGTTTGTGCATGCTAGGAAAGTGTCCTACCAGGGAACTGCATTCAGGGTCCTTTTTATTTTTTATTTGGAGACAAATTCAAAAGTTGTTGAGGTTGACTTCAAACTTACAAATCTCTGGCCTCAGTGTACCAAACGGCTGGGATCACAGACATCTACCACCAACTCATATGGTAGTTTTAAATTTTAATTCTTTGAGGAACTTCCATATTGTTTTGCTGCACAAATCTATATTCCCACCAAAAATATTCCGTTTTCTGTACATCCTTGCCAGCACATCTCTTGTCTTTGGGTGATACCCATTTACTAACAGGTGTCAAGATTATATCTCACTAAAGTTTTGGTTTTTTTTTTTTTTTATTAATACTGGGGATTAAACTCAGGGGCACTCAACTACCAAGCCACATCCCCGGCCCTATTTTGCATTTTGTTTAGAGACATGGTATCACTGAGTTGCTTAGTGCCTCACCATTGCTGAGGCTGGCTTTAAACTCAAATACTCCTGTCTCAGCCTCCCGAGCAGCTGGGATTATAGGCATGTGCTGCTGGGCTGGCTCTCATTTTGATTTGCATTTTCATAATTAGTAAGGTTCAGTACCATTTATATGCCTTCTTTGGGAAAATGTTGATTCAGGTCCTTTGCCAACTTTTTAGTTGCATTATTTGTTTTTTTTTTTTTTTTTTTTTTTTTTTGCTATTGAGGTACAGGAGTGTAATATGGAGCATGGAGTCCAGTGGGTTCTTTGTTTCCTGAATTCTAACAATGAGATTCATGGACAGCAGAGAGTGATAACAAAGTATAAGGATTTATCAGAGCAAAGTGAAGCAAAGCTCCATGATTGGGAACAGAGAGGGGTGCCCATGAATGGCTATTGTCTGTTGGTTGATATGGATCTACAGGTTTAAGGAAGTCAGCCCTCAGCCCAATCCTGGGTAAAGCACTCAGTGTCCATGAGGCATTTAGCCCAACAAAAATACTGATCAAGTGTTTTTTTCCTTCTTTGAAGAGACTGTGGACTCCAGATCACATATGTCCTGATTTTTAAAATAATCTTTTTGCAAGTTTCTCAGCAAAAGCCTGCAGTTGCTGTTTGTGGTCTGTTGCTCAGGAAATCACCAAGAGACCCATTACCCTATCTGCCTAGCCTTATCTCTTCCTCTTGACCTCAGGAGGAAAGGAAAAATTTCCCTACACCTCCTGAAAATTCACCAGGATAAACTGACCAAGATTACATAAGAGAAAGAGCATACAAATGTACTGACCTGGAGAAAACCACAGCATGGGGGGATATCACAGGAGTGTGATCACCCACTAACTTAACCATATCCAGAAATTTACATATCCCTTTTTCTATAGGGGAAAGGGAAATGAAGGATATAGACAATTTTGAGGTCCTGTAAATGATTTTTAGGGAAAGGGAATGGTTCTGGAGACAGTGTCTTGGAATCCAAGCATATGAAAAGGACAGAGCTTATCTTATCATGGCGAAATCTGTTCAGGTGAGGTCACTTTCTTCCTTTCTCTTTTGATGATGGGAGGCAATTGTATTCCCTGTAGCTTATCTGGTCTTAATGCAGATGAGGGAAATTCCAGAGAAAGCAATAAAGCTTTTAAGGGTTTTTAATCTTCTTTGGATCAAATAACTCAGCATGCTACAAACACCATAATTTGGAGGTGTTGGTCTCTGAGCCCCAACAGAGGTGTATGAGTTTCTGATGTATTTGGGATAGTAACCCTTTTATATTTTGAGATATATGGTTTGCAAATATTTCCTACCATTCCCCAGATCTCCTTTTCATTTCATCTATTATTTTCTTGGTGGTGCGGAGGCTTTTTAGTTTGGTATTATTTCAAGGAAAAAAAATGTAAACTTTTTTTTTTTTTAATCTTTCTGTTTGATTCATGAACTGGAAAGAAGTCATCCCCCATAAAGGTCTGTGACTCCAGGTGTCAGTGGGAATTTCCACACCATACACTCTGAAAGAATACACCAGGATTCAAAGTCAGAGAGACTTCTTCCTCATCTGTGATATTGGGAAAAATTCACAGTGTTAAGTGTCTTTTTATGCTAATGGTGATTGAGGGCCCTCAGCCCCTCGGAAGCCTCCAAATGAGACAGGTCTCCGGAAAGACCTGGGCAAGGTTAGAGGTTGGGAACTTTACAGGGGGACAGGGGCTGGAGGTTAAGTTGATTCCCAGTGGCTAAAGCACATAAGTAGGTTAACTCACTCCTGGCACTAGCTAATCTGTTTTTCACAGTTTCTGTTTTGCCTCACTCCCCAAATAATTAACCAATGAAGTCAGCCTTGCCTGAAAAGAAGAATGAAGGAAAACATCAAGGAACAATACCTGGCATATGACCTCCTAATCAGTAATCTTTAGATTTATAGGAACCAAGAACAATTGGAATGCCTAGTAACCTGGACAAAATTGAAAACCATGTCAAGGGCTGGGGATGTGGCTCAAGAGGTAGTGTGCTCACCTGGCATGCGTGCGGCCCGGTTCGATCCTCAGCACCACATACAAAGAAAGATGTTGTGTCCGCCGAAAACTAAAAAATAAATATTAAAAAATTCTCTCTCTCACTCTCTCTTGTAAAAAAAAAAAGAAAGAAAGAAAACCATGTCAAGAGAACTGATTGCTACCCACATGAAAGACCATTCCTATACTCACCAGGCTATGGCTAAAGTTAGACTCCCACAGAAACCTCAAATAAACTTTTGCACCTGTGAGCCCTGGCAAAATGGAATTTGGGTGGCAATCCTTTGTCCTCTACCTGACAGCTTATTACCAATAAATTTGTTTCGTTCTGATCACTGTTTCTCTGGCTTTCTCAGGTGGCAGCAAACCCGGACTTTTTTGGGGTATGTGACCAATAATTTAACCAGTTGGTGCCTACATAAGGAAATTTGCATAAAACCCCCCCAGGATGCAGTTCAGGGAGCTTCCTGATAGCTGAACACCTGGGAGTTCCTGGAGGGTGGCGCATCCACAGAGGGTGGGGGAGACTAAGTCTCTACCCACACCATATGTGCTTTTTCATCTCTATCCTTTGCAATGTTCTTTATAACAAACCAGGAAACACGTTTCCCTAAATTCTGTGAGCCACTTTGGCAAGTTAATTGAACCAAAGAAGGGGGTGTTGGGAAACCTGATTTATAGTTGGTTGGTCAGAAGTTTTGTGAGAGGGACTTTAAGAGAGGCTGCCTTCTCTAAAGGCAATGAATCTTAGGCCCGCAGAGGCCCCAGCGTTGATGGTGCATGCCTGTTATCCCAGCCACACAGGAGGCTAAGGCAGGAGGATCCAGAGGCCAGCTTCAGCAATTTAACATTGGTCTACTTCAGCTTTTGAATATAGTTATAAGGCTTATTTTTAAAAGGGACATATTTTCTTTTTCCTCTTCTCCCTCTCCCCCTCCCTAACTTGGGGGCGGAGAATAAGATTACCAGGAGTCATCTGTGCTCCACAGGATCTAGGAAGTAAATATCTTCCAAATTAACAAGTGAATCCTAACATACCAGCAGGGAGCCCTGGGCCCCCCTACCAGAGCACACCTGGAAGGCAACCCTTGAAAATTTCTTTAAAATCCCCTGGTTCCTGCAGATGGGCGGATTCACAATTTCAGGGACCAGAGTCACCAGGATTTCTCCTTTGCTAGCAAAGCAATAAAACAACATTTTCCTTTTCCTCAAAACCGTGTTGTCCTTATTAAATTGGCATTAATTGGCATTGGGGACAGGAGCTGAGCTTTTGGCTACAGCAAGACCTTGTTTTAAAACAAAAATTTTAAAAGGTCTGTAGCTATAGCTCAGTAGTGGTAAAGCACTACAGGGTTCAATCTCCAGTTTTTACAAAATGTCATTTTATATCTATCTTTTTTATCACCTTAACTACTTTGGTCACATCCTGTTACTGGGCAACATTAATAGCACTCAGGTGAGGGGCAGGGGGTGTGGAGAGGCTAGCCTAAACCATTTGCTGCTCCATCATATATATTTGGAATCAAATTGGTAGGAAAACAGGTTTTATTCAAGGCCACCTTTGAAGGAAGATGGATGAATGTATTGTTTCAAAAGTTTCATTTTAGAAATATCTGAGGGCAAGCAAAGTGGTTTTTTTTGGGGGGGGGGGCACCAGGGACTGAATCTCAGTGGCTTAATCACTGAGTCACATCCCCAGTCCGGGGTTTTTTTTTTTTTTTTTTTGGTACTGGGGATTGAATTCAGTGGCACTCAACTACTGAGCCATGTCCCCAGCCCTATTTTGTATATTATTTAGAGACAGGGTCTCACTGAGTTGCTTAGTGCCTCGTAGTTGCTGAGGTTGGCTTTGAACTCTTTTTAAAAAATATTTTTTTCTAATTGTTGATTGACCCTGATTTTTTTTTTTTTTAAGAATTTAATCTTTATTTTATGTTGTTGTTTATGTGGTGCTGAGGATCAAAGCAGGGCCTCACCAGTGCTAGGCAAGCGCTCTACCACTGAGCCACAACCCCAGCCCCAGCAGGACCCTTAGTTTATTTATTTATATGTGGTGCTGAGAATTGAACCCAGCGCCTCGCACATGCTAGGTAAGCCCTGGACCACTGAGGTACAACCCCAGCCCTGGCTTTGAACTCTTGATCCTCTGGCCTCAGTCTCCAGAGCTGCTGGGATTATAGGTGTTTGCCACACAACCTGGCCCAAGGTGTCACTAAATTCTTAGGGCCTTGTGGAGTTGCTGAGGCTGACCTGGAACTTGCCATCCCTTTTAAAGGAGATGAGCCTGGGAAGTGAGAGAACATGATATGTACTTTATGTGGATTTAGTTGGCCTGTGGGTTGGGGGTGGTGAGAGCAGTAGATTTCCTCTCTCAGCCTCCTTGGTGCCCCTCCAGGTGGGTGGCTGCCATCCTTCAGTCTCTTCTTTCAGTATGAAAAAGTTGCTCTTAATTTCAGGGCCCCACCACCCCCGAGTCTCTCTCAGGCCCTACTCAGCTCTGTACATAGACACAGGCATATTAATTATTTAAGGAGTATTGATCTAAAAACTAGTGACACAGGGTTTACTAGCCCTAAATTTACCTAACCTACCTTGTCCCCTGTGAAGCCTGAGGCGAGATTTGTAGCATCCTCATTCAGACCCCAGGAATGGTGCCTGGAAGCAGGTATATAACCCCAAGATGAGATTGCCCCCAAGCAAGAGCAAGGGTCTCCTGTGAACTGAATTGCCCCCTTCCAGGATCACAGGTCTGATGGATAAACATCCTGAGCAACAAATGGAAACTGTCCCCTCAAGTCATAAGGATTTCTCTGGAGCCACCTCGCAGAGCCAGAACTGAAATCATGATAAATCAGACCACAGTTTGACCAAGATGATTTAATTATGTATATTTCCCCTTTTCCCAATTCTTCCTGTTTTTTTGTTGTTGTTATTGTTGTTGTTGTTTGTTTATTGTTTGTTGTTGTTGTTCTACTTAGTTGTACATGACAGCGGAATGCATTTCAGTTAATTCTTCCTCTGTTTAAACCCAAAGCTCCTGTTAACACCCCAAAGACAGGGCTGAAATGCTGAATCTCACTTTGCCTTCCCAATATTTCCATGTAAATTAGAAAGCTTCCTTTCCTTACATTTGATTTCCTTTTCTGTGGTTTTGGGGAGAAGTGTTGAGACCTTGTTGGGACCTCCAGAGTCAAGCTTCTGGCCTAAGCCTCCCTTAATAGCTTCCAGGCTCAGATCTTGACCCACATTTGAAGAAGAGATAGTCCTAGGGACTGAGCCCTCCATCTATGGAATCTGATACTATTTCCAGGTGGAAAGGGTCAAAAGTGTGCCGGGCATGGTGGTCTGTAGTCCCAGCAGCTTGGGAGGCTGAGATGGGAGGATTGCAAGTTCAAAAGCCAGCCTCAGCAACTCAGCAAGACCCTGTTTCAAAATAAAAAAATACAAGAGGCTGGGGATGTGGCTCAATGGTTAAGCACTCTTGACTTCAATTCCCAGTACTAGAAAGAAAGAGAGAGAGTGAGAAAGAAGGTGGGAGGGAGGGAGGGAGGAAGGAAAGAAAAGATAAGATCAAAAGTCAATTAAAGACATACCACTGGTATCTGCTGAGGAGTTGTTGGCTTGGTGTATGGGAAAAAACCACCTACATGTTTGATCCAGAAGTGCTCTGTGTTATGAGAGTAGAGCAGGAGAAACTGAGTTTGTTCTTTCTATTCATTCACCTTCCTACCAGCTAATAATGCTCACACCATGTGTTAGACACCCATATATAGAACTTACAGATACATTATCTGCCTTGAAGTCGAACATTAGCTGGAACTTGGGTCAAAGACACATCAAATGAAACTCCCCACTTTAAAAAAAAATTCTTTTGCCATACTGGGGATCGAACCCAGGGACACTTTACCACTAAGCTATATCCCCAGCCCTTTTAACTTTTTAATTTTGAGTCAGGATCTCATTAAGTTGCTGAGGCTGGTCACAAACTTGTCATCCTCCTGCCTTGGCCTTCAGAATCCTTGAGGTTGTAGACATGTACCACTGTACCCAGCTGAATTTTCTAAGTCTTATACAGGTCAAATTCCTTTTGAATTAGAAAACCAAACAAACTATTTGTTTGTTTGTTTATTTGTTTATTGGTGCTGTGATGGAATCTATGATCTCAGGAAAGAGTGGAAGAGTTAACCACTGAGCTACACTCCGAGCCTGATCAAAAAAAAAAAAAAACTTTAAAAATTATGGTGTTAAAGAAAAAAAAAAAACTAGAAATAAAATTAAAAAACAAAAATTATAGGGTCAAGCCAGGTGTGGTGGCACATGCCTGTAATTCCAGCAACTTGGGAGGCTGAGGCAGGAGGATCTCAAGTTCAAGACCAACCTCAGGAACTTGAGGTGAAACCCTGTCTCAAAATAAAAAATAAGTATGGGTGGGGGCTGGGAATATAGCTCAATTGGTAGAGTGCTTGCCTTACATGTGCAAGGCCCTGGGTTCACTCAGTGACACTGAGCCACATCCCCAGCCCTATTTTGTATTTTATTTAGATAGGGTTTCACTGAGTTGCTTAGCGCCTCTCTGTTGCTGAGGCTGACTTTGAACTCCTGATCTTCCTGTCTCAGCCTCCCAAGCTGCATGCACCATGGCGCCTGGCTATTGTTCTCTTAATAGGTAAAGAAACTGAAGAAAGAAAATTTATACCTCTTAAGTTGTCAAAGCAAGGACTGGGGGTATGGCTCAGTAGTAGTGTGCTCACCTAGCATGCAGGAAGCCCTGGGTTCAATTCCCAAAACTGAAAAAATAAAAAAAAAAAATAATAAAAAAAACCCAAACAAAGATGTTTTTGCAGAAGAAAGCAGAGTTAACTTCCAAAATGCCTCCTGTATGGAATCTGACACCACTAGGGTGAGGCTGGTAAACCATTCTGCTTCCCAAAGGTGCTAACTGATCAAGCAGCACCCCTTTATCACAAAAGGCATGTAGCAAGGGAAGCCATCAGTTGGGGAGCAGGTCATCTGAAGGGATATGCCAAGAAAGCATAAGGCACTGAAGAATGTCTTCACCCAAAAGGCTTGTAGAATTTGACTTTGTATGAAAGGCCCAGAAAAAGCAGAGCTGTTCCAAGCCATTCTACCTAAATAAAATTGTAGCTGAGCCTTCTAAAAATTGTATTAAAAGTTACCTGTCAGGCTGGACATGGTGGCACAAGACTGTAATCCCAGCAACTTGGGAGGCTGAGGCAGGAGGATCACACATTGGAGACCAGTTTAGACAACTTAGCAAGCCCCTGTCTCAAAACAGAAAGGGCTGGGGATGTGGCTCAGTGGTAAAACATCCATGGATTCCGTCCCCAAGTACTGCAAACGAACAAACAAAAACTTAACCATCAGGAGTTCAGCATGAAAAGGAATGTTATTTTATTTCACATACTTTCCTACATTGAGAGGAGAATCATGAAGAAAAGATCCAGATTAAAGATGAATTTTGGAAATTCATTCATCTGTTCTACAAATACATAGTGAGGCGGATGCTGTGCTGTGCAGTATCCAAATTGGCTCAAAGAATTCAATACCCAGTAGAAAAGACAGTGTAGAGGAATCCTACTTGCTGAGGCAAGGGCAGCCTTCTAGCCTAGGAGTCTGAGAGGCAGGATCTCAGATCCCAAGTTTGAGGCTAGCCTCAGCAATTTAGAGAGGCCTTAAACAACTCAGGGAGCACCTGTCTCAAAATAAAATATAAAAAAGGCTGGGATGTAGCTCAATGATAAAGTACCCCTGAGTTCAATTTACAATATGGAGAAAAGAAAACCTAGTCTGGAATACCTGGGAACAAATCCTAGGAAGTGCTATTGAAGCTGAAAACTAAATGATACAGGTGAGGAAGAGGAGAAGAATGCACAAGATGGGAAGAGGGAAGATGTTCCTAGAAAAGAGAACTGCAAAGTTTTTGTTTTGTTTTTGCTGATTGGGATGGAACCCAGATGACCTCCTGCATGCTAAGCAGTTGCTCTATCTCTGAGCCATACCCTCAGCAAAAAATTGCAAATATGGTGCACACTCTTAATCCCAGTGACTCAGGAGGCTGAAGCTGGAGGACCTCAAGTTTTAGGACAGCCTCAACAACTCAGGGATATGCTGTTTCAAAATAACAATAATAATAATAATAATAATAAAGAACTGAGGTATAGCTTTGTGATAAAATACCCTGGGTTGGGTCACCAATATCACTTCCTCCCCCAAAATGATGCAATCTGTTTTTTGTTGTATGTGTGGGGGTAGTTGGGATTGAACTCAGGGGCACTCAACCACTTAGCCTCATCCCCAGCCCTATTTTTTGTATTTTATTTAGAAACAGGGTCTCATTGAGTTGCTTAGGCTCTCACTTTTTTTTTTTTTAATTCAGTTATAGGTGGACACAATATCTTTATTTTATTTTTATGTAGTGCTCTGAGGATTGAACCCAGTGCCTCATACATGTGAGGCAAGCGCTCTCCCTCTGAGCCACAATCCCAGCCCCCAGGATCTCACTTTTGCAGAGGCTGGCTTTGAGCTTGGGATATTCCTGCCTCAGCCTCCTAAACTGCTGGGATTACAGGCATGTGCCACAGCACCCAGATGGAACCTTAGTTAAACATTTTATTTGTTTGTTTGTGTGTTTATGGTACTAGGGATTGAAACCAGGTGCACTTAACCACTAAGTCACATCCCCAGCCCTTTTTATTTTTTATTTTGAGACAAGGTCTTGCTAAATTGCTTAGTGCTTACTAAATTGCTGGTGCTGATCTCAAACTTGCAGTCCTCCTTCCTTAGCCTCCAGAGACACTGGATTATAGGCATGTGCCACCACACTTGGCTCAAATAATTTTATTAGCCTAAATTTGTGAAAAATGCCTACCTGATTTGCTTTCAAAATGTTGTCAAATTCTCATAAGATTATCAGAGCAATGTGCTCAAAGTTGACTCATTAAGCTGACTTCAGCAGGGAGAAGGCCACCTTGACGAAGACAATTAAGTCTCAGAAGGGGCAGAGGGATGATTAGGGAAGTACTAAGGGTTTGGGGGTCTAGGTGCCAATGGCTAAAAGAAGATCCTTCAAGGCACTGACCCTGGTTAGAACTGGTAAAATTCATGACAACAAAATGAGAATTTTGGAGAGAGTTTTTGATAAGCAAACTTGTCAGCAAGGCAAGCTCTTTGTTGAGGTGAGCAAGCTGTTATCTAAACAAGAGAATTGTTCCTGCAGATGATCTGCTCAGATACCCTGGCTGGCAACCACATCCTGAAGTAAACAGTTTTATCTTCCTGGACAAGAGTTGCCTGGTATGAAGGATGAAGATCAGCAATCTCATTTCCCACTTTCCCTTCAAAAATTCTCCTTTTTAAATTCATTGTATGTGAGAGCCATGAAAAGTAGTTCAGAAAAATCAATCACAGAGAGTGCGACAAAATATTAAAATTCTTAATGCATTAAGAAACATATTACTACTATACCTACATATGCTGTAAGTCTTTATTTTATTTATTTTTATGTGGTACTGAGGATGGAACCCAGTGCCTCACGCGTACTAGGCAAGCACTCTACCACTGAGCTACATTCCCAGCTCCACTATAAGTCTTTAAATGTGAAGGCTAAAGAAGTTTAGAATAAATACATCAGGGCTGGGTTGTGGCTCAGTGGAAGAGCACTTGCCTAGCATGTGTGAGGAGCTGGGTTTGATCCTCAGCACCACATAAAAAATAAATAAGTGAAATAAAGGCATTGTATCCATCTACAACTAAAAAAAAATTAAAAAAAGAATAAATGCATCAAAAATAGTCAGACCACACAAACATTGGCCAATGGAAAGCTGGAGTGTCTATATACCTCAGATAAGTAGATTTCAGGACAAGGAATACTAGCCGAAATAGAGATATGTTTCATGATGATAAAAGGCTCAATTCATCAAGAAGACATAACAATCCTAAATACATATGTATGCAGTTGATAATAGTTCAGAACAGTCTGTTGCATGAAAAAGGTGTTCGAACAGGGGTAAAACTGAGAAGGGACCTTGACTGTTTCTCAATTATTTATTTATTTATTTATTTTTGGTCCTGGGGATTGAACTCAGGGGCACTCGACAACAGAGCCACATCCCCAGACCTATTTTTGTATTTTATTTAGAGTCAAGGTCTCACGGAGGTACTTAGAACCTCACTTTTGTTGAGGCTGGCTTTGAATTTGTGATCCTCCTGCCTCAACCTTCCCAGCCTCTGGGATTACAGGTTTGGGCCACAGCATCCAACAACTTCTCAATTATTTAATTGTTTCTTGGGACAGTGTCTCACTATATTGCCCAAGCTATCCTCTAACTCTGAGGCTCCAATGATCTTCCTGCCTTGATCTCCTGAGTACCTGGGACTATAGGCACATGTCACTGTGCCTTGTTTCTCAATTATTGTTGGTTATTTTTCCTTCCTCTCCCAATAACTAATAAAATAATAAATAGAACCAAAAATAGATTAATAACAGAAATTTTATTGTTACCAAATTTATTATTATTACCAATTATTATTACCTAAGAGTTTTTAATTTATAGAATATAATAATATTTATAGAATTATAAATAGAAACCAAAAAGGACACAGAAGAACTAAAGGAAGAGCCAGTAAGTTGAGAGTCCTTCCTTGTCCTGAGTCTCTCCATCTTGTCAATCACAAAGTGCCAGCAATAAAACTTCCTACATATTTCTCTCTCTCTCTCTCTTTTTTTTTTTTTTTTTGTGTGTGTATGGAGCTGGGATTGAACCCAAGGCCTTGCATATCCTAGGTAAGGGCTTTACCATGGAGCCATATCCCGAGCCCTACACGTTTCCTAAATCTGTTCTCCATTTTCATAGTCTGCAGATGTAGACTGATCTTCCTCCCCCATTAGCTAGCAGCTACCCAATTTCCCCTTGACAATCAAGATTAATCAGCTCAGTATAGTGACCTCCTTCCCTCTGCTTATTTCAGTGGCATGAGGAACCCAAAATTATAAGGGGAAGTGTCTGCTCCAAAATTAGTAGAATTATGTCAGTGCTCAGAGGTGAAAATATCCCTTCCTTGGACCCTAGACCCTAGAACCTCAAATTTTTTCTGAAGTGGATTATTATGCTTAAAAGTGAAAGTCATGGCTTGGTGCAGTGACTCATACCTGCAATCCCAGCAGCTCGGGAGGTGGAGGCAGGAGGATGGTGAGTTCAAAGCAGTCTCAGAAACTTAGTAAGGCCCTAAGCAACTCAGTGAGACCCTGTCTCTAATAAAATACAAAATAGGGTTAGGGATGTGGCTCTGTGGTCCAGTGCCCCTGAGTTCAATCCCTGGTACCCACCCACCCCCCCCAAAAAAAGTGAAAGTCTTGGACCGAGGCTATGGCTCAGTGGTAGAGGGGCTCACCTGGCATGCGTGAGGCACTGGGTTCGATCCTCAGCACCACATAAAAATAAAATAAAGGTATCGTGTCCACTTACAACTAAAAAATACATATTAAAAAAAGTGAAAGTCATACAATGATATGTTGTGGTGTGCATTGATCAATACAATCAATGAATTATAGGCATAGGTTATAGACTATAGGAGTAAGATTTTGATAAGTAAAATAAGATAACAGAAAAAAGCAACTGTAAGCCATAGGATTTAAGCCATAGGAAATAAGATATAAGATAATAAGTATAAGGTAGTGAGTTAAAACCAGTTACAGGGCTGAGGATGTGGCTCAAGCGGTAGCGCACTCGCCTGGCATGCGTGCGGCCCGGGTTCGATCCTTAGCACCACATACAAAGATGTTGTGTCTGCCGAAAACTAAAAACTAAAAAATAAATAAATAAATAAATAAAAACAGTTACAGATAAATATAGGTCAAGAAGTTAACATAGGCATAGATAACGTTAAATCAGTATAGCCACAGACAAGTGTATTGGCATGATCACATAGCTTTGCATCTAGACATAAGGTCTCTAAGAGATTAGTAATAAGATGATAAGTAAATGTGTGTGTAGGCCCAGAGGTTAACTATAGTCCTAAGTGAGCATTAAATAAGCTACCAAAACTAGTTGTATAAAGCAATTGTTATGGCAAAACTGCTTGGTCACTTGTAACAGTTTCCTTTTTTGCTGGAATATAGAAAATGGCATCACTCTGGCTATCCATGAACAAACAGGTGTGACCGTGGAGACTCCATTTTAGCCTTTTCTGTTCCTGCTCCTGTGAAAAGGCTGCTGTATGACCTATTTCAGAGGAAACAAAATGAAAGCTGTTTTCTTATAAAAATTTGTTTTTCTGTACTTTGTACCCTGCAAGATGTGCCCACCCCAAGATACGTTGGTCCTGGTGGTCTGTACGGCTTTGAAGTAGATTCTCGCCCCGCTAACCACCTGCTCGAACCCAGGATACGGTTGTGTATAACACCTGCTTAAACCCAAGATGCAGGTCTCTGAGTTGCTCTGCTAACTGCTGTTTTAGCTTCCGTGATTGGCTGGCTTGCTTGCATGACGCTAAGGAAAGTCACTGAGCTATAGTTTTCGTTGTTAAACTCCCAAGACACAGGCCAGAAAATTGCTGTTTTCCCACAGAGCATCAGTCTCTAAAGGGTGACAGTCCCTGGTCAGGTAAATAAAGCTCTCTCTTTTGTTTAAATTCAGACTTAGAGTTGTTTCTGAGTGGCTCCCTATATTATTCAGTATTAAGAGGAATGGCATGTAATCCCAGTGACCTGGGAGACTGAGGCAGGAGAATCACAAATTTGAAGCTAGCCTTAGCAAGTTAAGTGAGACCCTGTCTCAAAACTGAAAAAAGCTCTGGGGATATAGCTCAGTGGTAAGAGCTTGTGGGTTCAATCTCCAGTGTTGCAAAAAAGGGAAAGAAAAAAAAAAAAGAAATGAAGTACTGACAGATGCTACATCATAGATGAACTGTGAAAACATTATACTCAGTGAAAGGAGTCAGATGCAAAAGGCCACATACATATTATGATTTCATTCATTTTGAATGTCCTCAGTATGTAAATCCATAGAGACAGAAAGTAGATTAGTGGTTGTCAGGGCCTGGGCGAGATGTGGGTGAAGGAAGAGTAGATCCATAATGGACATGGAGTTTGGGAAGCCATGAAAATGTTCTGGAATTAGATAGTGCTGATAGGCTTATACTTTGTGAATATATTACAATAAGAAAATAATCAAGGAATTGTACACTTAACTATTTTATTTATTTTTTTCCCTCTAATGCTGGGAATTGAACCCAGGGCCCCATACAATGCTAGGCAAGTTCTCAACCACTGGGCTACACAAGCAGCCTTGAATTATACACTTCATACTTTATGTGTATATATGAACTACATCTCAATTTTTTAAAAAAGGGAAGAAAAGTAAAAGAGGCCATTCCAAACTTTTAACTCGGGTGTGTGTGTGTGTGTGTGTGTGTGTGTGTATGCGTGTTTTTGTACCCAGAATTGAATCCATGTTCTCACACACATAAGACTTGTGCTTTACCACTGAACTTTACCTCCAGCTCAACCCTTGGTTCTTTGGCTCATGTATTTGGCTGTGAGGGAGATGTCATCAAATATCAGCCACTGGGCCAAATTATATATTCATCCTATAAGGCATCTTCCCAATCCTGTAATTTTCCCTTGACTGAGTTTGTAGCAGGCGATTCCATCATTTTGTCAAACCAGATGCTTTGGGGTTGTTGGGGCTCGTGGCAATGCTAGTGAATTCTGTGAGCACCCATTCCATTCCATCAAGTCCTTCATTGTAAATAAGCTCCTTGTCTGAGGTGATTTGTATGGAATATACCTTCTGTTTAGTGCTGGGAGAATTTTAGGCAGGAAAGGAAAACCCATATCTGGAATGTTTCTAATCCCAAGAGGACAAATCACTGTTCCTTCCATGATGGAAAAGGTCCAATATATCAAGTCTACCACCAAATGGTTCACGGGATCCCTGGAAAATGGTGGAGTATATCAGGGACCCACACAACTTTTGGTAAATAGGGAAAGTCCTTGCAGAGCCTCCTTCCCTGTTGCCATGCCATTTCATTTATTTATTAACTTATTTTGGAGGGTTATTGAGGGTTGAACCCAAGGTGCTTTACCACTGAGCTACATCTCTAGCCACAGCTCCCCTTTTATTGTCGTACTGAGAATGAACTCAGGGGCACTCTCATGAAGCCACGTCCCCAGGCCTTTTTATTTTTTTTTATTTTAAGGCAGTATCCCACCAAGTTGTCCAAACTGACCTCAAACTTGTCATCCTTGTGCCTCAGCCTCAGTAGCTGGGATTACAGGTATGCACCAAGATGATCTACACCATATCCCTTTAATTGAGCACCAGAATATTTGGAGAAAGGCAGACTGCTATCCATAGAGCTGGAAATCTTGTCTGTCTGATTATTGAGAACCTCTTCTTTAGTGGATGCCAGATAGGGCATCTCAATTTATGTTCTGGAAGTTGTTTCATGCTGGATTTGCCCATCTGCCTTATGCCAGTGTGTTGATGCTGTAAAGATGAATTAATTAGTATCTTTCTTCTCATTTAGTCAGGAAATTACTGTTATAAAGACTGTGAAATATAGGGGGAAAAAAAAACAATGAAAAGGGGGATGGGCAACCAGGCCTGGTAGCTAACACCTATAATCCCAGCAGCACAGGAAAGCATCCTGAGGCAGGAGCATCCTAAGTTCAAAGCCAGCCTCAGCAAAAGCAAATTGCTAAGCAACTCAGTGAGACATTTTCTCTAAATGAAATACAAAAAATAGGGCTGGGGATGTGACTCAGTGGTTGAGTATCTGTGAGTTCAGTGTCTGTGAGTGTGCAGTTCCCCACTGCACACTCACCCCCAAGAAAGGCAGGGGACAGGTTGGGGGAAGAGGGTGTAGCTCAGTGGTAGAGTACACACTTAGCATGAGTGAGGCCCTGTGTTCAATTCCAAGTACCACAAATCCAACCAAACAAACAAAAAGCTAGAGTTGTGGCATTTGGGGATGTTATTGTAGAGGTAAATCAAAAGCTATTTAAAAGAATTATTCTGCTCTGCCCCTGTTGGTAACATGATATAATGAAGTTGGCCTCATTACTGACTATGATCCCCTCTCAGTGGGGCTGTGTAGTGCTTCTGGCTGGAGTCAGTGTTGAACCACAACAAAGAAAAGACCACTGACTCCAATTTTAAATGAAATTAAGCAAGCTTATATTGTTTACACAAAGAAAGCTGGCCAGGACTGTCTCTTCCTAAGCTGGGCAGCTTAGGGAGACCAGTGCCCCCAGCTCTTCAGAAATCAGGTTTTATAGCACAAAAAGTAGCAAAAGGGGTGTCTTGAGAACTTACAGCTAACAGGATTTTGACAAGCATAATAAAAAGGCAGATAGGTTAATGTTCTACATGGCTGAACATTTCAAGGTAGGGAATAAATTCAGATCCCAATATCAGAATTTATGAGGGATGGCTAAGGATTTAAAGAGGGTTGTTATCTGGTCAGGGGGAGCCAGGATTTATGAGGCACCACTAAGGTTTTAGAGAGGGTTGTTATCTGATCAGAGAAAGCCAGGCATGGGTGAGTTCAAGGCACGGGCAGGAATTCCAAACAAGTTTAGAAATCTCAGTAATTTATAGTAAAATAGAAATTAACTTTTCATGACTTTTTGACAAGATGGCTCCCAATCTTAAAATGGAATTAGACTGGGTTCATCAGTCAGCATAAACCAGGACCTCACTTGCTCTTCTTCTGTTAACTACTGATGATACATTTTTCAATAAAACCCAGTTTGTATGAAATGGCTGCCATCAGGCACAATGATATACACCTGTAATCCCAGTGGCTCAGGAGGCTAAGGTAGGCAGATCATGAGTTCAAGGCCAGCCTCAGCAATTTAGCCAGGTCCTAAGCAACTCAAGGAGACCCTGCCTCAAAATATAAAAAAGGGCTTGAGTTGTGGCTCAGTGGTTAAGCATCCCTGGATTCAATTCCTGGTACAAAAAAAAAAGAACATGCTGCTGATGGCAGAAGGTACTGAGCAACTAAAGAAAGATGTAGAAATATTCAAAATTGCACAAAATGCAATTTATTAGGGACTTAAGAACAGAAGCATTTCTTCAGCAGCAGCAGAATGGGAGGATCCTCACACTCCAAGGCAGGCTGAAGGTGGTGACTCACAGCCAACCAGTATATACCTGGGCTTTCTCAAAAACTATTTTTTAAATTGTAGATGGACATGATGCTTTTATTTAATTAATTTATTTTTATGTGGTGCTGAGTATTGAACCCAGGGCTTCACACATGTGAGGTGAGTGCTCTACCCTTGAGCCACAAACCCATCTCAAAAACTATTAACATGTCAAACCTCAGTTAAATATTCCAGATGTCAGTGGGCAACACAAAATGCTTCACTGATTGTCTTAACAATTTTGTTTATGTTAGATATGGAAAGTATCAAGCTCCAAAATAATGTGGTCCAGGGACAGGGAATGAGGGAGAAGGCAAATTGATCCTTTTCCAATACATTCTTTCCCAATGACAAGACAGGCCCCAGGGAGGAGATATCCATCAAGTCTGAAATGACAGTTTCTAGAAAGAGGCCAAAGCATTGACCCCTCCCTAAACAAATTCTTTCCCAGATACTGACCAGTGACCCCCAAACCTCCACCTGGCCCAGTAAAGATAGCCCAAACTGATGTGCTCATTAATTGACTCACCTCTCAGTGTAATCCACAGAAGCATAAACTCGCCCTTTGGCTCAATTTCCACCATAAGAGTGAGTCCATCAGAAGTGTCACTCCATTCCCGAATAAAGGCTTTGCTGATTTGTGAAGTCTGCATCCGGCCTGGTCCTTTGGGGCTAACAGTTTATCCTATAGGGTCTGGAATGTGTGCCAGGGTCACCTACTGGCAAAGATATGGTTACAACCAAGATGGCTGTTGTCACACTAAGCTGGATCCTACAAAGGCATATGTGAGGACGGAGGGAAAGTCAGCAAAGCAGAAGGAATAAAGCAATAACTAGTCATTCCTGAGCTAGCTACTTGCTTATCTGTTTCAATTCTGCCTTTAAGACCCGATTGGGCGATTCTCCTATATTCTATTTTTATTTAACAATAAAATACTGCTGTAAATAATAGTTTTATAATTTTTTTTTCTTCTTAATGGAAACCCAGGGCCTCACCTATGTTAGGCAAAAACTCTATACGGAGTTACATTCTCAGTCCAAGTTGTAGAGTTTTGTGAAAATGACACTCCATTCACAATGGACAGATCAGGATGCACAATTTTGTTTCCTAAGGACAAAGCTGGTGGAAAGCTATGAAGCTGCTTTTTATATGGTGAATACTGTCATCAGGGTTGGGGAGGGGTTGTGAGGATTGTCCGCAAAGCAGGTTTTCAAGAGGCTTCTTGAAACCCAGATTCCGGAGGGCTCGGGCAGCTTGCACCACAGCCAACGCCTGTTGTGTAGCCTTATCTTAACTTGCAGCCTCATAAAATGTGAGTCCTTGAGTTACCTGATAAATTAATTGCATAGGGCAGCATATCCACATGTGGCTTATGTTGCCTCCAAACTCTTCAGAGAGCATCAAATTTTGTGCCTCTTTCTTTGTGGTGGATGTTGCAATACACACCAGACTACTGTCAGACCCTTAAAAACCTCAAGGATGTGGTTGGTCCTTGAATTTTTTACAACATTTTTTCTCATCTGGCATGCATGTGTTTTATTAAGTTTCAAGTAATGCCTATTCTGCTTGTCAAGTCAAATTAGCAATAATATTATCAAAGAAATAGACCAATGTTCTGTGGGACACCGCATTGCCAAATTTCACTTTATAACAGAAAACAGGATGCTCGAAGGCAGCTGTCTGAGCTCAAAGTAACCACAACCAGATATGCTAATTGTTGGTTTATGCTCTAGAGTTTGAAAGAATTATGATTAGGAAGTTAGATGGTAGCCAGGTGCAGTGAGCTCACAGAGAATCCAGATAAGGTCTCAGCCAGGCTTTCCCAGGGTCCTAATGACAGAATAACTCTCCTCTCTGGGTGCAAGGCCTGTGGTGATCCCAAGGCTGAGACACAGTAGTGAAAATATTCCACCCATCCTACAAGGTTGTGTTACCCAATAAGGTTCATGTAGCCAAACACACAAAGCTTATTATTTAATATTAATTAAATTTTTAAAAAAATCTAAAATTCAGTTCCTTGAAACTCATATGTGCTAGCAGCTACAGAGCAGATAGTACATACAGACAATCTCAGAGCCCAGTGATAGTCACTTAAAGAGTGAATGGACAGGGCTGGGGTGGTGGCTCAGTGGCAGAGTGCTTGCTTAGCACATGTGTGGCACTGGGTTGGATCCTCAGCACTACATAAATAATAAAATGAAACAAAGGTATTATGTTCATCTTCAATTGAAAAACTAAATTAAAAAAAGAAGAAAAAAGAGTGAATGGACAGTAATAGGGAAAATGAAAAATCCAAGATAATGTAGCCTGAGAAAAGACAATGAAAAAGCACACTGAGAGCTTTCAGCCCCCAATACAAATGTTTTCCTGATGCAAACTGCAGGCAGCAAGGAGGTGTTTCATCACACCTCAAGTGATAGCTTCTGGGGGCATTGACTTTCCTCAGAGTAAATCCTCTCTAGATTTGGAACACAAACCTCTGACCCAAGAGTTCAAATTCCTAAGCACTGACCCCTTCACTGATTGATAGAACAAATCCCAAATTCCTGGGTGCCCAAGAAAATTGATATTCCCACTAGACCACCTCTCAGGATAACCTATATAAGCCCAGGCCCTCTTTGTTCAGGGGCTCATTTTCCACTGGAAAGTGTGTCCCACCACAGCGTCATTTCGTCCCTGTGTCCCCTGCTCCTGTGTGAAACTTCGTTCCTGAATAAAGTGCTGAGCTGATTTGTGAAGTTTGCGGTGTCCTGGTCTTTCTGTGCTAACACACAGGCTTCCTGAAGGCCTGTCAAACAAGACAGGGCATTTCCTACTCAGGTCATTTCCTGTTGGTTTTTGCCTGTCTGCACTCCACTCTACCAGTTTGTAGTTGTTGTAAAAGATGAATGGACCAGTACAAGGCTCTCTGTCTCTGTTTCATATCTAATCACACCCAAAAATTTGCTCATAAAAGGACTATGGGGTTGCAGTATAAGTAACTCAAAAAACAATTTAAGTGAATGATCCTCATTTGTGCCTGGTGGTAGAATATAAAGGTGGCTGCAATCTGAATCGGTGTTTTGTGGTGCTGGGGATGAAACCCAGGGCCTTGTGCATGTGAGGCAATCACTCTACCATGATATCTCAAGTGTATCTTAATGTTTATTTCTCAATCACTTCTAAATATTTTCTGGTATTTACTTATTAAAAATCTGCTTCACATTGGGGCTGGGGATGTGGCTCAAGCGGTAGCGCGCTCGCCTGGCATGCGTGCGGCCTGATTCGATCCTCAGCACCACAAACAAAGATGTTGTGTCTGCCAAAAATTAAAAAATAAAATATTAAAAAATTCTCTTCTCTTACTCTCTCTCACTCTTTCTTTAAAAAAAAAAATCTGCTTCACATAGCAAGGCATTCATGGTAGGGCTTAATATCCTTATAAATGTGCTGCTTACTACTAATTAACTTACCGATTCCTCCATCTGTTCACAGAGGGGGCATAGGTTGAGAGAATTCAAAAGAGCACTGGGTTTGAACCTTGTTCCGACACTCATTGGACAAGTTATTTAACCTTTAAATTTTTCTTTTTACTAAAAAACAAAACAAGGGCTGGGGATATAACTCAGTTGGTAAAATGCTTGCCTCCCATGCACAAGGCCCTGGGTTCAATCCCTAATACCACACACACACACAAAAGCACTTCTTATATCCTAAGGATAGAGGAGTCTCATATAACACTTTTTTTTTTTTTTTTAGAGAGAGAATTTTTTTTAACATTTATTTTTTAGTTATCGGTGGGCACAACATCTTTGTATGTGGTGCTCAGGATTGAACCCGGGCTGCACGCATGCCAGGCGAGCGCGCTACCGCTTGAGCCACATCCCCAGCCCTCATATAACACCTTTTATATGCTAGTCTATGTTATGCAATATAGTAGCCAGTAGCCAAAAATGTCTACTGAGCATTTGAAATGCTAATATAAATTAGGATACACATAAAATATACATCATAACTCAAAGTCTCAGTATTGACAAAAAGAAAAACGTAATGTAAATGTCTTTTTTTGTACCAGGGATTGAACCAAGGTGTGCTTAACCACTGACACACATCCCCAGCCTTTTTTGTTTTGAGACAGGGTCTTGCTAAGTTACTGAGGTTGATCTTTTTTTTTTTTAAAATATTTATTTATTTTAGTTTTCGGCGGGCACAACATCTTTGTTTGTATGTGGTGCTGAGGATCGAACCCGGGCCACACGCATGCCAGGCGAGCGCGCTACCGCTTGAGCCACATCCCCAGCCCCCTGAGGTTGATCTTGAACTTGTGATCCTCCTGTGTCAGGCTCCCAAATCATTGGCATTATAGATATGAGCCACTTGGATATAAATGCACTTTTAAACTTGAATTCACCTACTTATGTTTGCTGTTTTTAATGTGACCACTGGAAAATTTAGAATTACATATATGGCTCACATTTCATTTCTGTTGAACAGCACATGCTAGACAACAGGTACTGTGAATATGGATATAATTAAGCCAGCATGCCTGCCCTTGAGCTCCTAAATTGTCTAGATATTCAGAAGAAATATAATATTATCTGATAAGCATTCTTATAATATAAAAAAATCAACAAGGTGTGGCTGGGGTTGTGGCTCAGTGGTAGAGCACTTGCCTAGCGTGTGTGAGGCCCTGGGTTTGATTCTCAGAACTGCAAATAAATAAAATGAAGGTCTATTGACAACTAAAAAAAAAAATCAACAAGGTAATGCTAAAGAAAGAAAGAGAGAAAGAAACAAAGCAAGCAAGCAAGCAAGCAACATTGGAGAGCGTGGCCTGGAGACCAGCATGGAAGGAAAATGCCTGTATGGGAAAACGGTGAATGAGGTTCTGTGCAGCGGTGTGGGACTGTGCCCTGCTGCTGGGAGGTGGTCCAAGGGTACTTGATACTCTTGGGATCTGTGCACTGTAGTTGTATCTGAAGCGCACAGAGTGGTGATAGGACTTCCCACCTGCAGCAATCACATGTTTGGGTCATTGAAATGTCTCCACAGGTTTTGCTTAGGTGAGGTTGTCATACAAGTAAACAGTATGGCAGAAGAAAGCACAATCGGGCAGAGAGGGAGAGCTGAGGCTTCACAGCACAGCCAGCTGGGCCCTTTGTCAGTCACGCAGAACAGTTTGGAGTATAAACTACCAACATAGCTGCAAAGTACTGTGGATTCAAGGGGTCCAAGCACAAATTTAATAAAGGGTGGTTTTTTTGTTTTAACTTGTCAATGGACCTTTATTTATTTATATGTGGTGCTGAGAAGTGAACAGAGTGCCTCGCACGTGCTAGGCAAGTACTAAACCACTGAGCTATAATCCCACCCCTTAGCTACAACTGGACTAGGTAACTGGTTAACTCAAAGGCACCTTTGAATATATTTCAGTATCCCATGTAGACAAATTAAGAGAGGCACCAATGCCTGCCATCACTGGCTAGCACAGTTCACATTGGGCTGCTACCAAGGCTTCTGCTTCTTTTCTCTAAGTACATCTGTTTGTAGGTCTGAAACACTTATCCTTATCTTGGTCAAAGTAAGCACCAGGCTACTCCAGTCCAACAGAAAGATCATGCTCCCATTTCAGGTCTTCCACTGTCATTCTAAGATGGACCAATTTAGGGGTGAATTTAGGAAAGGATGAGGTTGGTAGCTTCTAGGATGGTGCAATTAATCCTATGCACCATAAATAATAATAAAGTCCTTGAGTAACCAGCTTACTTTGAATATGAGTTGGAATGTTGTGGCTCAATTTCAGTATTTTGGTGCTGGAGATTAAACCCATGGCCTGGCACATGTCACATACCTGCCTTCCAGCCCCTCTTCATTTTTTTTGGTGTGTGTGTGTTTGGTACTGAGAATTGAATCCAAAGGCACTCTCCCACTGAGCTACATTCTGGGCCCTTTTATTTATTCTTGAGATAGGGTCTAAATTGCTGAGGCTGACCTCCAACTTGGGATCCTCCTGCTTCAGCCCCCTCAGTTGCTGGGATTACAGCAGGCAATAATTTTTTGAAGCAAAAAATTTTTAGGAAGCAAAAGCAAACATTGACAAACAACCGAGGTGCCGTAGGGAGGAGACAACCCACAGACTGGGAGAGAATGTATCTGCTACACACCCTAAAAAGGATCAATACCCAGGAGACATATGGAATTCAAAAAGTAAAATATCACTAATCAGGAATAAAATAATAAAAAACAATTTTTAAAAGAAATTATTTGAAGATATTTCTCCAAAGAAATACGAATGGTAGGGCTGGGGATATGGCTCAAGTGGTAGTGCACTTGCCTGCCATAAGCACAGCGCTGGGTTCGATCCTCAGCACCACATACAAATAAAGATGATGTGTCCGCGGAAAAAAATATTAAAAATTCTATTAAAAAAATACAAAGGCGTGAAAAAATGCTTGCTTATCAAAAAAATGTAAATCAAAACTACAGTGAGATACAAGAGCTAAATTATGGAACCAACCCAGACGCCCTTCAGTAGATGGATAGGAAAGCTTTGGTATATATACACACAGTGGAACATTGAGTATTTGCAGGTAAATGGATGGAGTTGGAGAATATAATGCTAAGTAAAGCAAGCCAATCCCAAAAAACCAAAGGCCGAATGTTTCTTTGATATGAGGATGCTGACTCATAATGGTGATGGAGGGGAGCATGGGAGGTGAGGAAACTTTAGATAGGGCAAAGGGGAGGAAAGAGGAAATGATGGTGGAATGAGTTAGACATCATTATTATACTTGTTTCTGAAACACTATTATATAACCACTGAAGAATTTTCCTTTTGATACCAGTTACTGAACTCAAGGGCTCTACCACTTGGGAAGTGCTCTACCACCAGAGCTAAATCTCCAGTCCCTGTCATTATTTTTTGAGACAGGGTCAACAAGTTGTGGAGGACCTAATTTGCTGAGGCTGGCCTCAAACTTACAATCCTCCTGTCTCAGCCTCCCAAATCACAGGGATTACAGGTGTGTCACTAGCCTTGGTGTAGCATTTTAAAAACCTTCCCAAAATATGTCCTTCTGTGAGGTTAGGAAACAAAGTAACAAAACTATGGTGATTTTTTTTTTTTTAAAAATAAATGTTTATTTCAAGTATGAAAAGTAACATTAAGACATTATGCAAAAATTATGGTCAGCTTTAACCAGTATAAAACAAGAAATGAAAAGTTTACAATTAGGTATAAAATACTTAAGAATATATTGACATTCACAGTGAGTGTTTTTGAAAAATAAGTTTTGCTAATGTAGCTTAGAAACAGAAATATGTACAGTCCAAGTTAAATGAACAAGCCCTCAGCTGAGGAACAGTCATCCCTCAGGATGGACAGGTAGCATTTGTACAAGCCTTCTTAAATAATCATTGTGGTTCTACAATGTCTAGGATCAAACACCTTATAGCTTCACTGACAAATATCATCCATTTCTTATGTCTCTTAACTCACAAAGTTGTCAAGCCATTTTAATTAAGCAGTATAAATGAAACATAACTGGTAACCAAACTCTCTGGATGAGAAATCTTTATTGTGGAAGCAATCCTGAGTTATTTCCAGCAAGATGCTGAACAGAAAGTAAACAGAACTTCCTAGTGGCAATTATAAAACCACATCTTGGGATTACTTTACAGGGCTGCTACCAAGGCTTCTGCTTCTTTTCTCCAGGTACATCTGTTTGTAGGTCTGAAACACTGAATCTTTTATAGGGTTTGGTACTTTCTCAAATCCATCTGCACTGAAGCTTCTCTTGCAAAGTCTTAAATTAGTCTCATCTAAAGAAACAGAAATGTTACTTTATTTTCTTTGTTACTCTTCATACATGACCAATATACAATCAAAAAATTGAAGAAAATTATACATTTATCAATGGGACAAAAATGTTAGGAAAAGAGTTAATGAAGCGTATACACATGAGCTCTTGCCTTTCGTGTTTCCTCCTGTCAACCCCATTTTCATAGCCCAGGGCTGGGTTCCCTTACCTTTATCCTGGCTTAATAAAGTCATTCAACTGGGCACTGTGGCACACAACAGCAGCTCAGGAGGCTGAGGCAGGAGGATCATGGGTTCAAAGCCAGCCACAGCAACAGTGAGATTCTATGCAACTCAGTGAGACCCCATCTCTGAATAAAATACAAAAAAGGGCTGGTCGAGTGCCCCTGAGTTCAATCTCTAGTACCAAAAAACAACAACAAAAAACCCCCCAAAGATCCACATTCAATGTACATTTTGTATAGATGTGACTTTTTATTGTGTGTGTGTGTGCAGGAGTGCATTTAATCTCAGCCCTTTTTATTTTGAGACAGGGTCTTGCCAAGTCCTTGAGGGTGGCCGGGAACCTGGGATCTTCCTGCCTTGGTCTCCTGTGTTGCTGGGACAACAGGTGCTTATATATGCTAGGCAAGTCCTTCACCACTGAGCTACAGCCTGAGCCAGTAATGGCTCATGTTTCTTTGTCAGCAAGGTGAGCTAGATTAAGTTTATTTTTTAAAAAAGTAAACTGACTTCTCTCTTTAGAACAATAAAATCTCTGGTCTGTTAGGGTCACTTCAGCTGCTTCTTCTTAATATGGCTTTTTTTTTGAATGATGGAAGTGGCTCCAGGGAGCCCAGCCAAAGACGTGAACTTGGAAAAAGAGACCCACAGATGGTGCTTCTTGTCCAGGTAAAGATTATGCAGGTTGATGAGCGCATGCACTGCCTCCTCCACGGAGCCCATCTGGATCAGTGCCAGCTTACGGTTCTTTTTGAAGAACTGGAACCTCTTGACCACGCCCCCAGTGCTGGAGAACAGGACCTTGAGGTTTTCCTCTGTTCGGGAAGGTGGGATGTTGGAGAGGAACAGGGTGGCGGAGGGCGGGAAGATGTTCTGGAGGGATCTGGAGTCGGGCTTCTTAAAGCGGTGCAGTGGAGAGTTGCTGAAGTCCTTGGTGAGGCCCTGGCCCTCCTGTACCTCGTGGGGCAGATCTAAGCTCTGATGCTTGGACAGCATGATGTGGATGGGCTTCGTATGCAGCTTTAACCCGTTCAGGTGCTTCATAGCCAGCAGGGCCTGGTTCCCATCTGTCATCTGCACAAGCGCGTTCTCCTTGTTGAAGAACATCTTTATCCGCTGCACATCACCATAGAGGCCGAAAAGAATAAAGAGGTTTTGGAGTCTGACTCTTTTGGGATTGAGGTTGCTGACCAGCAGAATGGAGTTCCCAGGCCCTGCCAGGCTTGGGGTGGGCAACAGGGCTGGGGCTCTATGCACATTAGGATCAGAAAGAACCACGGCTTGAGGAATTGTAAAGGTTGGAGGGAACCCAGCTCCTGCATACAGAGAGGTTGTGGCCATGGTCTGTTCCTGTGGAGGGTGGCTGTCCCCAGAGGGAAGGTCTGGGCGTGTGTAGTCATGGCTTTTGTCGTTGTTGTACTTGACCTTGAGGTTGGTGATTTTGGAGAAGTAGATGCGTAGTGTGCAGTAGCCATCAAGGATGTTCTGCCTGTCCAGTGACAGCTTGGCTTGCTGGGCGCTCACAGGATCTGCGTACTGCAGTAATGCCTGGGATTGGTTGTTGCTGATGAACTTGATGATTTTCAGGACTGTGCCGAACTTGGAGAAAGTCTGGTGCAGTACATCCAGGGTCACAGGGAAGAAGACGTTCTCTATGATGATCCTGAGCACAGGGCTGTGCCCAGCTATTGTCATCCCTGCATCCACAGCTGTGGCCGAGGTCAGGTTTGCCGAATGGACAGAGTTCCCAGCCTGCAGGACCACTTCAGCTTGTGCTCGGTTTGGGGAGAGTACCTCGCCCTTGGTGACTTCACTGGGCAGCTTGTTGATGTGGATCACAGGGGGCTGGACACTGGCACTCTTGCTGTCACCTTTGAACTTCTTGCTATCATTTCCGTTTGCTGCAGAGGTAGAGTTGCTGCTCATTATAAAGGGTCCTTCAGTGACACACGTAGAGAAAAGCTCATCAGATCCCTGATTCGCGCTAACTGCTATGTCTGGGTCAATGCAGTCCATGGCACCAAAATGATGTCTCATCTTTAAAATGGAAATATCCTAGCCTCTTTGAGGATTAAAATGACTAACTTGTAAATTGCCTAAGAGGAGGGAAACTCTGACCTGAGGGCAAGTCCAGCCTGCTGTCTATTTTGGTAAAGAGTTTACTAAGAACTTAGTCTCCACTAATTTATTTGCACATTATTTGCAGCCTCTCTCTTGGTACAATGACAGAATTGAGCAGTTAGGCTAAAAACCTGAGATATCTAAAACGTTTACTATATGGCCTCATATAGGAAAAATATGAAAACCCCTTAGCTAACTCAAAGTGATGAGATTTACTTTCTTTTTTAAAAGGAAATAATAGACCCCAGCTTCCTAGCCCATATGGCATGACAGAAAAGTGGAGAATGCCCTCTTACCACTCATAAAAACATCGAATGACTAAAAGGATATGGATAAAATCATTTCTTAAGCATTAAAATCATAATCTAATTTACATGGTTTCAAATAATATAATTAATAGACAATTTTACCTGTTTCTTGGCTGGTTTCCTGCTTCCTTTTCTTCACAGTCACACATTTTATCCAATCTTCTTTTGTACTTTTTATTCCTGAAACTATTTAAATATTTATTTTCAGATCTCTACATATTGTTATTCATCTCTTTTTGTAATGTAATGAAGAAATATCACATTAAGTTGAAAATAGATTTTGGAATACACCAAGATACGTTTGGGCCTGGAAAAATGATGTATGAAGTGCTTGAATACCTCCAATGAAAAATTAGCTATTTTTAATAAAAGTTTCTCTTTACATTCTGTATTCGTTTCCCTATGGGGGCTGAAACACAGACACATCTGGGGTATTCAAAGAAATGAGAGGGCAAGCCAGTCCCATGGCCCATCTACTTCCACTTATGTGGCTACACCCAAGGCCTCAGGTTCTAAGGACCCAAATGAAATGGATTATTGAATCATCCACATTTAACAAATTGAATTCTGTATTCTCATCACACATTCCTCTCACCTTCCATGAAAACGTACCCTGTTTATGCTGAAGCTTTATACACCCCAACAGAGAGTCAGAAAAACACAGCAGAGACAGATTTTTACTCAAAATCCTTTAGGTTTCCAATCTGGATTTCTAAGCACAGTGCTTTATGTTAATAATCACAACTCCTGAATGTTCAAACATAAATGAGTACAAACAACTAGTCAGTCATTTTCTCCTTTATTCCTGCTCTGCTCATGGCTGCCACTCTGTCTTTAGTGACATAAGTTACTACTGGATGACACTGCTTTCTGGTCCCCATTTCATGTGCAGATTAGATGTTACCATCTGCACTTTACGGAAATAGTCATTGACAGTTTCAAAGATGAAAATAAATTGATCAATTTCTATATGAACAAAAGGACCTTCCTACTAACCTTACATGTCTCCCAATATTTAGAACAAAATTTCAATTTACAGGACTGCTTTTAAATTATAAGTCAAAAAAATATTTTCGATAATATTATCATTTCTTAATTTTGGCAATCGGGATTGAATCCAGGGGCAATTTATCACTAAGCTACATCCCCAGCCCTTTCATTTTTTATTTTGACAGGACCTTGCCAAGTTGCTGAGACTGGCCTCCAACTTGTTATCCCAAGTGGCTGGGATTATAGGCGTGCACCACTGCACCTGGCTCACAATTTTTTTTTTTTTTTTGGTGGTGCTGGGGATTAAACCCAGGGCCTCATGCAAGTGAGGCAAGCACTCTACCAACTGAGCTATATCTCCAGCCCTCACAATATAACTTGATAGTAAATGAAATATCTGTATTTGGCAAACTTTATGATTTTATGTAACTCTTGTCATTACTATGAATTTACTATAATTTACAATAAGGGAGCCACAAATCTAAAACAAACATTGCTCAAGGAAACATTATCTGACAATAACGAATAGTAACTGTGTAACACATTCACATGGCCCTTTTATCACCTACACCTCTTCATCATGTTGTACACATCAAGAAAATTATACTTCACCTTGCACGGGGGCTTGCTCTTGCTCCTTAGAATGAGGCTTCTGATCATTCCCTTTTTTGACAGAGTTTTCATTCTTTAACAGTACATCTGGACATAATTTAAACTCTAACATGCTTGGTTTTCCTGTGGTGTCTTTCACAGGAGAAGAGTTCTGAGGGTTCTTTTCCTGCTCTTTGTCTTTCTGAAGCTTTTGGGGTGGTGAACTGTCATACTGGGTGAGACAAATGCTTTTCTGTTCCGTGCACTTAAACGCAACTCTGTTCAGATACAACTTTCTTTGCGTGTTTGCTTGGGGAGGCATTTGGTGGAATTCAACTTCACTACTTGTATTGGTGGATTTTTTGTCAGCTTTGGTTTTATCAGTACACACTTTGTCAGGCAGCATGCGCTCAGCTCTTCCTTTAACATTCCTTGAATTGTCATTCTTAGACTTCTCAGAATGGTGGAGTTTGAGGCTTTTAACATTGCTGGTCAACACATTTGCTGGTTCTTTAGAAGCCTCTGTACTGCTGCCTGGTTTCCCATTTGGTTTCCCAGAGTTCCCCATCTGCACAGGAAGCTGACTGGGCCTCCCATCAGAATCATGTGGTACATTAACACATGTCTTCTCTGATGTTTTGTTGGCCATCCATTCTTTATGCTTCTGCCTTTGTAAATATTCCTGCGGTGTTATGATTTTCTTAGATGAATTATGCTTCAAGTCTGAGGACTTTGTGTTTTCTTTAACACTGTCTCTCTCATTAGGGTTTGACAAAATATTACAGAATTTGAGTGCACCTCCCACATTTTTCTTCTGTTCCTGTTTATCAGATTTTTCCTTGTTTATCTCCCCATCCAATATGTTCCCTTGGTCTAACTTTCTTTCTTCTGTATGTCTTTGTTTGGAGGTACCTACCCTAAACTTAAATTTTTTCTTTTCTGGTGATAATGAATGTCCCAAAGAACCATTCCTCCTATGTAGCTCTTTAGTTTTCACTTGGAGTGGATGAGAGTTCTGTGGTATGTGTTTCTCCTGCTGGTTTACCTGGGAAGCTTCTTCACAAACCATTGTCATTTTATTAGTCAAGTGAAAAGACACTTCATGAAATTTCAATTTTCTTTTTCTTGTATTACTTTGCAAGCCATCTAGTTTGTTGCCTTTTGGTGAAAATTGACAATTCAATTCTTTTTCTTTTAGGGAGCTGTCCTGTTTCGCTTTAGATGTGTCCTTTTTATCGCCATCACATTTAGAGAACTGACCAGGCAATTCCTGTTCTGTCCTTAGTGAGCAGTTCTTTGTTTCAGATGTATATTTTATATTCTCACCACATATTTCAGGAAAATTTTTTTTCTCAGCCACCAGAGTAAGAGTTGTCTTTGGATTATCTGAAACATTAAATTCAAGGATAGTGATATCACTTTCTGAGGTTGTCTCTCCTTGTTTACAACTCTTGGTCTCCAAAGGAGAACAGTGATCCTTCCCTTTCTCTTCCTCTGGGGTGGAACTCTTGATGGAATTACACTGGCATTGAGGCACTCCTTCATAGACCGTTGTGAGCCAACCCAATGCACAGCAATGGATTTTGTCTTTTTCTGGGTCCCATGTTGTAGAATCACAACTGGCTTCTGAGGTAGTTGCTTGTGGGACAGACAGGCTCCTTTCTGCCATAGGCTTCTCTGTCTGAGATTCTGCCAACCTATCTACCTCACAGGCTTCCTCTGTGTCTACATCACAGGGTTCACCATCTTCGGGAAATAATTCTTTCATTTGTTCTGAGCTTAATATGGTAATTTGTATTTGGTCTGTGGAGTCCTGAGAATCACAAATAGTTTTATCGCCAGTTTGATCTTGTGAGATTTGACCTGTTACTTTTTGGCCCCCAGACTTTTCACATAAGTTCACAGCTTCAATGCCATAGGGAAACTCTTTTAGAAGTTCTGAGAGCTGGTCATGTAGATAAAACATGGGTGTGTCATCATCATGAATCTCCTTTCTTGCAGGATCTTGGGTAGTGACATCACTGGCTGCCTTGATTTCTTGAGGGTAAATACTCTGCTGAATCGTGGGAGGTGAACAACATACATCTTCACCTGTGCTTTCCTTTTCAATGGTTTGTTCTAATTTGCTTTCCTCTGGAATTCCTCTGTTTGTTTCAATATACTTAAAAGGTAACGACCCTGGAGGTTCCAGTGACTCGGAATGATCAACTGTTTCATGAGGAACATCTGTGCACTGCACACATTCATCTCTTTGAAAACCAAGGTCCTTATTTGTAGTGGTATTATCTACTTGTTCTTTTTGTTGACTGCTATTAATCACTTGCTGATAGGATGAAGAGAGTTTCTGTGGGTCGATCTTTTCCAAAGGGGAAGAGTTGAATATCTTTGCTATTTGAGAATTATAAGTTATATCACCTTCAACAAGAGAACAAATATTTTCAATCAGTAATATATCATCACTCTCAACAGAAATGCTGTTTGATTTATATGAGGCTTGCTGATCACCCAGAGGACAGTGCTTTCCTTGACTGGTATTAGGCGTGTGTTCTGAATTACCACTAGTTGGCTCATTCCGCTTTTCCTTCTGAGTTAGTGGAAAAGCATTGGTTGATATTGTAGTATTGGCTACTGGACTGTTAACATTGATGTTCACTGAAGCATCCACTATTTTATTTTTTTCCATTTGACTTTGTAAGCTACAAATACTACCTTCTTTGATAACTGGATACACCAGTTCAGGTAAAGCTTCAGGTGTCATTCTTTTGTGAGGCAATGATCTGACATTTGAAAGAATCAAGGGTGACACAATAGCAATCTGAAGTTCTGAGCCCTTGGGTACATTTGCACCAGAAGAGTCATAATTTTGTGTTATCATTGTCAAGGTTGTTTCCTGGGATGACTCTGCCCTTTTATTCTGAGAATTTCCTTCAACTGAACAAAACCCCTTCTCATCACCCTCTGTAGTCACTGAAATTCCATGCGCAGTTGTGTTTGTTTTTAATTCATTACACTGCTTTTCCTTTGAAGGTTTTGAAGCTTCTTCTGTTGCTGTTGTTGGTGTCTTCTTCCAAAGATTAAGACATGTTGTTAGCAATTCCATGGAACAGTGACTGTCACTTTTAGCAGATATTCCTTGGGTTGAGAATTCAGAAGGCTGAGCTGGTTCACTACAAGAGCTATTTGCTGTTTTCCTATAACCCATTAGAAGATTTTTATTAATTCTAATTTTCCTTGAAAGTTCTGAAAATTTCTTTTTAATTTCTACCAATGATTTAATATCTCTCACTAACTTTTCTTTTGTGTCTAGTACCAGATTTGAAGCTGGATTGCAGGAATCCATTCTTTTCTCTTGATTATTTTGAGCAGGAGTCTGAACACTATCCACAGAAGATCTAACTGGTTCATTAAAAGGCTGTGCAATATTAGTATGTACTTTCAAATCACAGAAATTTCCAATTGTGTTTAAATTTTCACTAATATTTGGCCAGAGCTGATGAAAGCCTTTAGTTGAGTCTTTTAGTTCAGATGAGCACACTTCAGGACTCTGAGGAACTTCTGTAGGCAAGTTTTTTATAACATGTTGAGAATTTGGCAAAGGCTGGCTTCCATTTCCGGAAGGGTAAGGAAGAAGAGGAGGGGGTCTTTTGTTTGTTTGTGTAGGGTATTGACATGAGGACACAGGCAGAGTCTGTGATGACTGTAAAACGTGCGTTAAGGTTGGAAGCTGACAATTTTTAACTTGAGATGATGTAGATAGCATGTTTTGTTTCTGAATAGCTGGCTCTTGTAAATAGCTTTGTGGTGCAATGTTTTGTTTCTGAACAGCTGGCTCTTGTAAAAATCTTTGTGATGAATAAGAGTATTGCTTTGGAGGTCGTCTATAATCACGATAAGTCTGTTCATTTGATGTACACTGTTGCACCCAATCAACCTGTCGATCTGATAGTGATTGGCTAAGTCCCTGATCTTGAAAAGTTACAGGAGCTCTTATAGAATTTGAAGTGTTCATTTGTAGTTGCAAAGAATACCTATCTGATGATACAAGTTGACTCTGTAGTGCATGAGCATTAGACATATTAGTTCCAACATCAGCCTGATGACATACAGTTGCCTCTACATGAGAAGGCATGGAATTCCTCATTGATGAATTCAACCATACATTTTGCAAAACTCCTGAAGACACTTGCAAATTAGGATTTGGTTGTCTGGGTCCAGTATATTGCATGCATGTTATTCTTTCTACTGATGTTTGTGAGGCCATCACTGTCCTGTTTTGCGTATTAGAAACAGGAATTTGAGGAGTATTATAATTTCTGGTATTTTTCACTGGTTGTAAAACTGGATTTGAATTACTGGGATACTGTGAAACTGGATTTGAATTACTGGAATACATGCATGCTTCATTATTTCCAAGATAGCTGAAAGAACTTGGAGATGTTGTGGTAAGCTGGTTTATAAAAAACTGGTGCAGAACAGATGACTGGCTTTTATTATATGGTGGTGGTGGCGGTGGTAACATATCACCTTCTGGCTTTGCATTCCAACTCATGACTGGTGTGATATGGTAGCAGTGGAATAAAAATGTTTTTGAATATCAGGAATCTGCAAGAAATAAAGATTTGCTATTAAATTGATCTTCTGCATAGACAGGATTTCTAAAAAAATTAGTAGCTGGGACTGGGGTTGTGGCTCAGTGGTAGAGCACTTGCCTAGCATGTGTGAGGCACTAGGTTTGATCCTCAGCATATATGAATAAAATGGAAGTATTGTGTTCATCTACAACTAAAAACATTTTTTTTAAATTAGTAGCTAACTATGTCTATCATAATTACTGAAATTTTGAGACTAAAAAACACTATAATCTTAGAAAAGGAATAGCAACAAAAGCTGCAATAAGAAGACAACAATTAAATGTATAGAATGTATAAGAGGCATTCGTTTACATGACATGGTTATTACTGTTATTTAAGTGGCTATCACTTTATGTTCTACTTGTTATTTTTGGACAGTGCTAGGGAATCGAACCAAAGGCCTCCTTCAAGCTGAACATGTGACATACCTGAGCTATGTCCTTAACCCTACTTTTGCTTGTTTTCATAAGCTTCTTATTCGAACTAATCTGTGCTAGTTTCAAGCAAAAAAAACAAAACAAAGAAAACAACAATAACAAAAACAGAGTACATTACTTTATTCAGAAATTTTCTAGACATAGCCTGGAAGGGTGAAGCATGCCTGTAATCCTAACCAATTTGTGATGACAAATGAGGCAGGAGGATTAGTTGGAGGTCATCATGTAACTGAGTACAAAGGACCCTTGTATTCAATTCCCTAAACAAACACTGGTTCATGCATAAAATCACATTCCTATAATCCCAGCCACTTGAGAGGTGAAGTAGGAGGATCCCAAGATCAACATCAGCCTTGGGCAACAAAGTAAGACCTCAAATTCTCAGAAAACCAAAGCATCTTGTATGAATCTTAAAAAAGGAAGAAGGGACATCCAATACCATGTGCTGGAGATGTCTCTCAAGCAAAGTCAAGGGGACAAGAAAAGCAGGCCTGAGTTGGAAGCAGTGGTGCAATCCAGGAATCCCAGCAATGTAGGAGATTGAGGCAGGAGGATCATAAGCTTAAGGCCAGCTTCAGTAGCTTAGTAAAACTTAGTAACTTGTCAACTTAGGAAGATCTGTCTCAAAATTTAAAAATAAAAAAGACTGAGGATATAGCTCAGTGGTAAACTGCCCCTGGGTTCAATCCCCAACCCCCATACAAAAAACAAAGTAAAGAAAAAGAAAGTGGTTTTTCTCCCAAAACTAAACATCTCGTATGTGCTTTTACATTTGTGCTGAATGTTTCTAGAAATGCCTATATATAAAATCAATGTGTCAAGATACACATAAAAATAATTTTGATAAAGTGACAAACTATTTCAAAAAGGTTAAAATAGTTGGCACTCTCACCAACAGTCCATTGATAAATCTGGAAATGGACAAAAGCCAGTGTTGAATCCCTATAACCTCACCAACTTGGGAGGCTGAAAGCAGGAAGATGTCAAGTTCAAGGTCACTGTCAGAAACTTTGGGAAGCCCTAAGCAACTTAAGGAGAACCTGTCTCAAAATAAAAAATAAGACCTGGGGATGCAGCTCAGTACTTCAAAGGGCCTCTGGGATAAATCCTCAGTACCAAAAAATAAAACAAAACGAATTTAATTGTAATATCCCCAGTTGGAGTCTATTAGGTAGCTGGTTGTTGATGGGGAGTGATGCATAGAGGTGCCAGAGGGTAAGTGGTGAGCAATGTGAGAACGTTTGGTCTGGAGTTTTCTCTCAAACACAGTCCGAGCAAACTAATACAGAGCCTACTGTAAACTGGGTTTTCCCCCACTCCCTTCTCCTTTTTTGCTAGCACAGAACTAAACTAGAGCATATATAAGCACTCTGAAAACTCAAATTAGAAGGAGGGAGTTGTCATGATAGTTAAAAGTTTTCTCAAGAATGCCTAAAGAAAGGGCTGGGGACTAGCTCAGTGGCAATGTACTAGCCTACTGTGTGTTAGTTAGGGCCTGGATTCAGCCCCCAGTACCCCCCTACAAAAACCTGTTTTAGTCAGCTTTTTCACTAGTGTGTGTGGTAGAAGGACAAGGCAGAGAAAAGTACTTCGGGACATAAAAATCAGGAAGCAGAGAGAGAGAGCTCCACTCATCAGGGAAAAATATATATCGCAAAGGCATGCCCTAGAGCAACCTACCTTCTCCCAAGTACTCCACCTGCTTAGACCATTCTAATAGATCAACCACCAGTTAATCCATCCAAGTGGATTAATGCACTGATTAGGTTAAGGCTCTCATAAAGCAATCATATCACCACTAAACTTCCTTGCATTGTCTCACACACAAACTTTTAGAGAAAAACTTTTTTATTTAAACCATAACAAAACTCGTCTCTGGGTTGGGACTGTATCTCAGGTATGGAGTGCTTGCCTAGCATGCACAAGGCCCTGCATTCAATCTCCACAACTTCCAAGAACAAAAAAAATAATGTACAATAAAGAAAGAATGAAAAAAGAAAGCATCTCCTTCTTTGCATAAAAGCACCTAAAATTTTCTGAAGAAAAGTCAGGCCTGGCACAGTGGCACACGCCTATAGTCCAGCAGCTCAAGAGGCTGAGGCAGGAGGATCATGAGTTCAAAGCCAGCCTCAGCAATGGCAAGGTGCTAAGCGTCTCAGTGAGACCCTGTCTCTAAATAAAATACAAAATAGGGATAGGGATGTGGCTCAGTGGTTGAATACTCCCGAGTTCAATCCCCAGTACCACCGCCCACTCCCCCGACAAAAAAGAAAAGTCAAGAAACGTAGACATCTAACTCAATATTACCTCACAATTCTACTTCATTGTATTGAAATCTGATTTATATTCAAAATAGGTTTATTTTTCGATCCTCTCAGAACTTTTTTCTCCTCCCTGGTCCCCAGCTACTCCAATTCATATACTACTTCCCCATACTCTGCTGCCTATTCTTCTAAGGGGAAAAAAATTACACACACACACACACACACACACGGGACTGGGGGTATGGCTCCTCAGTGGCAGGTTACAGGCTTAGCATGTGCAGCACCCAAATAAATAACATCCCATTCCCCTTTCTTCTTGGCATCAGACTGTCTCCATGGGGTAATTAATTCACACAGCCTATAGGATTTTGAGTGTTCAACAAACATAATTACTAATCTCTTAGGGTTCTGTACTGCTAGTCTTATTTACAGCCCTTCATAAAAATCTCTTAAGAGGAAAATTTGCAATTGCTCCTTATCCTGGTTTCAAGGCACCCAGAATGGACACTGCCATGTGTATGTCATTTTTTTGCTGCATCAAAGAATACGTACAATTTTACATAAAATTGTAATTCCTCTACCACATCTGGTAGTGCACACTGGGAATTGCAGTCACTTGGGAAGTTAAGGCAGGAGTTGAGCCCAACCTCAGCAACTTAGCAAAAACCCTGTCTCAAAATGAAAAAAAAAAGGGCTGGGGATAGAGCTCAGAGTTAGAGCCATCCTGGGTTTAATCTCCATATCAGAAATCAATCAATAAAAATAACTTATGTTTCCACAAAACTAAAATATATAATGAAAATATCATTAAAGAAATTAAGATACTAAATTAAGCAATATTCTTTTAGCTGGGCATGGTAAAGCCCATGGTAAAGCCTGTAATCCCAGCGATTTTTAAAAAAACAAATGGCTGGGGATGTTAAGTCAGTGGTAGAGTACCCCTGGGTTCATTATCCAATACCATAAAAAAATTCATCCAATGAAAAACAATAAAGTGTTATAAAACTCAGAAAATGGCAGATATTAACCCAATTATATCAAAATAACATTAATCAATCTAAAAGACAGAGATACCAGACTGGATACAACTACCCAACTATCCAACTCTACGTAGTTTGTAGGAGACACACACCTTAAAGAGACAGATTAACGGGATGGAAAAAAATCATCATTCAAACAGCAGCCACAAGAAATCTCCTATCTTTATTTTCTATTTCTATAACTGAATACCACACCTTGGGTAGTTTATAAAGAATAAATATGGGGCTGAAGATGTGGCTCAAACGGTAGCGCGCTCGCCTGGCATGCGTGCGGCCCCGGTTCGATCCTCAGCACCACATACAAAGACGTTGTGTCCGCCGAATACTAAAAAATAAATATTAAAAAATAAATAAATAAATAAATATTTATTTGGCTTATGGTTCTGAAGGCTGGAAAGTCCAAGACCAGGCAGCTGAATCTGGTGAGGTTTTTCCTGTTGGTGGGGACTTGATGGCATCCTAAGACAGCAGAAGGCATCCCATGGCAAGATGTAGACCAAGCATCCAAGCTCAGATTGTTCCTCTAAACCTTAATTACCTCCCAAAGGTCCCACCTTCAAACATGGTAGTTTCTACTGACTGAACACCTCACATGGGGATTAAATTTCAACATGATGTTTAGACGGGGGCATTCAATCTATAGCAGCTGGAATGGCTACACTAATACACAGACAAAATAGATTAAGACACAGGATCTCAATTCCCTACTTGCAATGATGAATAGAAAAATGGCCAAAAATCAGTAAGAAAACAGAAGCCTTGAACATACACACCCACATCCTTTCCCCATTAAAAACAAAACAAACAAAAAAAACTGAAGTACCTAAGTTATAGGAGAGGGACTAATTGTCCGCTAGTTGTAGGTAGGACCTGTCTCTAGTCTTTGACAGTTACTGTGGATTGGACCCAGGTGTCCAAATACTCATGAAGTTACAGTCAGCACACAGGCCTATAATAGCAAGCAGATACCATCAACACACTGAATTCTTTTTCTTTATATTTCCTTTTGGTGGTACTGCAGTTTACACTACCACTAAGCCACATCTCCAGCCCTTTCTTTTTTTATTTTGAGACAGGGTCTTACTATGTTGCACAGGCTGTTCTTTATCTCCTGCCTTAGCTTCCTGAGTTGCCAGGATGACAGGAGTATACTACAGTGCCTGGTATCATTATAGTCATTTTAAAATTGAGATATAATTATTAAATATATTTATGGTGATATATAATTCATGATAATTCAAAACATGTATACTATGAAAAGCAGAAGAGCCCCATGTCATCAACTGATTTTGCAGTGTTGGCAAAAGCCAACGTGGGAAACATTCCTTGCCAAAAGGCAAGGATGTTAACAGCCTTGACACTAGGATCTGACACTTAACAGTTATCCAATATTTCAGTACAATGGGCTTCCTGGGTGCAGCAGGATAACTGATGTCCCTAGCACTGTAACAGTAGGATAGCTACAAAAATGTTTCTAGCTCTATACCTTTTTAATACACAAAAGAAGCCTCTTGTTAATTCATATGCCTTGAACAATTTACAAAGTCCCTGTAGTTTAACTTCCTGGTTATGAGACCCTATATCATAAATTTGCAGAGCTAGTTCTGGGTCACTGTCCTCCATCAGAGAGCAGTGTCCCATCTGGCCCCAGCTTTGCTTAAAATTATCTATTTTCTTTATTTCTGTATTTTTCTCCATCTCCAGTAGCCTTTTCTCAAGATAGTTTGTGATGCTGTGTGGGTCATGGCAGTATACAATGATCAGAGTACCTGCATCTTCTTAAAGGCAATCATTTTAATATTTTGGAAGCTTTTCTCCTTTTGTTTTTTGAAATAAGGCATAGACTGATGGATTGTACAATCAAAAGAATGGGAAGTTAATTGATATCAATATACACTCTACTGTCATTTTATATCTAAAATGAACAAATAAAAATTTTTAAAAGGAAATAAGGCATAGATTATTGTTAACAAGTTACCCTAATATGCAATAGAAAACCAGAAATAATTTTCCGTATCTGTTTTCCCCCCCACTTTCTGGTACTGAGATTAAACCCGCAGCCTTCCACATGCCAGGCAAATGCTCTACCAATTAGGTAATTCCCAGTCTTTTTATTTTGAGAAAGTCTGCCTGAGTCACTAAGGCTGGCCTTGAACATTTGGACTTTATATCTGTAACAGGTGTGGGCCACTAAACCAAGCCTCTGTTTTTGTGCCCCTTAACATCCTCTGTCCCTTCATGCCTCTTTCCTACCTGCCCTTTCCGGTATATAGTGACCACTATTTCATTCCATTCTTCTATGAAATCAACTTTGTACTTGTCTTTCTGTACCTGTCTTATTTCACTTAAGATAAGGACCTCCACTTACCCAAGTTGCTGCAAATCATTTTTCTTTTGGGTTAACAATATTCCATCACATATACCACATTTTCATTATCTATTTATCTGTTGATGAATATTCCAGTTTATTCAGCATCTTGGCTATTAAAGGAACTAAATTCTTAGACTCTGTTGTGGGGAACTGTCCTAGGATACCCTTCGTAAGATACAGTGTAGGTAAATGAGCAAACCTGAAACTCTGACTGGAGATATGGGATAGTCTTCCCTTATTCGTCGATTTGCTTTTCAAGACCTAAAAAGATTTAGTGGAAAACTCCAGAAGTAAACAATTCACAGGTTTACTATTATGTACCTTTTTGAGTAACATGATGAAATCTCACAGCTTTCTGCCCACAATATGAATCATCCCTTTATCCAGCACATGAATGTATCTACTCTGTACATGCTATCTACCTGCTAGTCACTTGGTAGGCATCTCAGATAGATGGTTTTCAGTGCTTACATTCAACTAACCTTTATTTTACTTAAAAATGGCCTGAAAGCACAAGACAGAGCAATCGTGATGGTAATTCAAGTATGAAAAAAAAAATTCTGTAAAAGTGCTTCCTTTAAGTGAGAAGGTGAAAGTTTATCATAATGTATGCACAGTAAAAATATAGTATCCAGTACAGCCAGGCGCACACCTATAATTCCAGCAGCTTGGGAGGATAAGGCAGGAGGATCACAAGTTCAAAGCCAGCCTCAGCAACAGTGAGGCAGGAAGCAACAGTGAGACCCTGCCTCTAAATAAAATACAAAATAGGGCGGGAGATGTGGCTCAGTGGTTGAGTGTTCCTGAGTTCACTCTCTGACACCAAAAAGAGAAAAAAAAAAAAAAGAGAGAGAGAGAGAGAGAGAGAAAAGAAAAAAAATACCCAACACTACTCAGTTTCCATCTGGGAGTCTTGAATATATCCCCCACCAATAAACTGGAACTACTGTAGTTAGCATAATTTGGCTCTAATAATCCCAATCATCCGCCAACAAGTTTTACCATTTACAAGATGGACAATTCTAATGTGCTGATGCTGGTAAGTTGTGCTGGCCCTCACTTCGAGACAAGCAGTCCTTTTTGAGGTTGATAAAGAGCCATAGCCCAAATTTCAGAATTCAGGGTCATAATTCACACATTCCTATTTTATAGGGAATCTGGAGACTTTCTGTATGTCATAATGATAATATTACTCAGCACTTTTTACTTATAAACCATGGTGGTTGATTTTCTGGTAGAGAAGAGAGCTAAATCTAAGGTTAAATTTTACTGTCTAGAATTTTAAAATTTGGTGCTGGGGTTGTAGCTCAGTTGAAGAGATTACACCATGTTTAATTTGCTTGGGGTAGTGATGCATGCCTTTGATCCCAGGTACTTGGGAGTCTGAGCAGGAACTTGGCAAGTTCAAGCTCAGCCTGGGAAACTTGAAAAGAATCTAAAAAAAAAAAAGTTAAAAATGCCGGGGATGCAATAAGGTCCTGCATTCAACCTCTTGTAGCATAAAAAAAGAATAATGATTAATTAATTTTAGAAGTCCAGCTGTGGGCTGGGCACAGTGGCACATGCCTGTAATCCCAAAGACTTGGGAGGCTGAAGTAGGAGGATAGCAAGTTCAAAGCCAAACTGAGCAACTTGGGGAGAACCTGTCTCAAAATTTAAAAAACACAAAGGGCTAGGGATGTGGCTCAGTGGTTCAGCACCCCTACGTTCAATTCCAGGTGCCCCCCCCCCCCAAAAAAAAATCTGGTTGTGGTACAATGAGCCTATATTCCCAGTGACTTGGGAGGTTGAAGCAGGTAGCCTGGGCAACACATTGAGAACCCATCTAAAAAAAAAAAAAAAAAAAAAGAACCTCCAAACCCTGCCTCCTGTAAACAGACAATGTCTATCATTAGATTTGACAACTGGGGGATTTAAATCTCAGATGGCATTACTACTGCTACTATTTCCTGTGAAAAAACTGGAAAGACAGCTAGTTGCTTCAAATCCAAAGTGTAGGAAATTGTGAATAGCAAGCTGTGAGTTGCAAAAGTCATTTGTGATAATGGAAAAAAAAAGGATATGAGTTTCTATAAATAAGTGGTAAATATAATTACTATGGATGTGGACTTACATTAAAAATTTATCAAAGATCTTGCTGGGGGGGAGGTAAATGCCTATAATCCCAGTGATTCTGGAGGCTGAGGCAGGAGGAGTGCAAGACTGCCTCAGCAACTTGATGAGGCCATAAGTAACTCAAGACCTTATTTTAAAAAATAAAGGGCAGGGGATGTGACTCAGTGGAGGAGTACCTCTAGGTTCAATTCCTGGTATCAAAAAGAAAAAATTCTTTTTTTCTTTTTTGAGAATTTTAATATTTATTTATTTTTTTTAGTTCTCAGCAGACACAACATCTTTGTTTGTATGTGGTGCTGAGGATCGAACCCGGGCCGCACACATGCCAGGCGAGCGCGCTACAGCTTGAGCCACATGTCCAGCCAAGAAAAAATTCTTAAAGATCTCACTAAGGTGAAGAAAATTCTTGTGGGGCTGGGATGTAGCTCACCAGTAGAATCTGTTTAGTATACTCGAACAATCCACTTTTATACAATATTTTTCTTACAAGAGAGCTTGCTAACCTGTCTATACAAGCTAAACAAATTCACTAACAATTAATGTAACCCCTCTCTCCCCATGTGACTTTTGTCTTTAAAACCTCTTTGAAATCGCTACAGAAGCACATGTTCAATTTTGCTTAAATTTGTATTACTGCAGAATGCAACAGTGATCAGCCTAAAATAACTCATTTCTTAATTTATACCTCTATTTCTTATAAGAGTTGACAACTCCAATATTACAAAAAGCAACATTTCTTGTAGACTATTCACTGATGTGGATAAATTGTGCAAAGCCAGGATTTCTCACTGAAAAAAACTGATCTGTAATAAAAGTATGTGAAAAAAAAAATCATACATAATATTAAAACAACAACAAAAAATCAACAAAACCACAGATGCCAACACTTTGGGATTAAGTCACTTTTCAGGAATTTCAGAAGTGTCATGATTTAGTCAACCTATAGTAGCTCCTTTTCTATTCTTAGTTAAGAAATTACACTATCAGTCCTTGAAATTGGACTTCTAGAATCAATTGTTCTAAATTTTATATTATTTATTTCAAAATTTTAGCTAGTATTAAAAAAATAAATAAAAATTAAAATGTAACAGTTAATATTTGGAAACTTACTACATATCAAGAACAGCACAAGGCCAGTCGTGGTGGTGCATGCCTATAATCCCAGTGACTCCCTAGCTGAGGCAGGAGGATTGGAAATTTGAGACTAGCTTCAGCAATTTAGTGAAGCCCTAAACACTTGAGACCCTGTCTCAAAATTCAAAAAAGGGCCAGGAATTGGCTCAGTGGTAAAGCGCTCCTGAATTAAATCTCTGGTACCAAAAAAGAACTGTGCTGAATGCTTTGATTACAAAATATCATTTAAGTGTCCTAACAAATTAATGAGTTCAACAATCCTCCCTTGGGTGTAGCAGTGGTTCATAAGGGCAGACAACTCTATACAATTCCAAAGACACAGGCCAAAAAGACAGATCAGGCTGGCATGATGGTGCATGCTATAATCCCAGCCACTTGGGTGGCTGAGGCAGGAGGATCCGAAGTTTGAGGCTAAGCTCAGTACCTAGGTCCTCCACAATTCAGTGAGAACCTGTCCTAAACTAAAAAATAAAATTGGCCAAATTTTATTGTTATAGCATACATGTATATCGAATATGTAACAAACCCATTATTATGTACAACTATCATTGTTGATTATATATATTGTGTATGTATACTGAATATGTAACAAATTTCATCATCATGTATTAATATGAAAAAAATTAGACTAAAAAAACAAGTAAAAAAATAAAAAGGACTACAGATATAGCTCAATGATAAAGTACACCTAGGTTCAATTCCAAGTACCAAAAAAAAAAAAAAAAAAAGACAAGATTATATTGACTCATGGTTTCCTTCCTTCCAATACTAGGGATTGAACCCAGGGGTGCTGTGCTGTACCACTGAGCAACATTTCCAGACCTTTTTATTTTGAGGCAGGATCTAACTTGCAAAGGGTCTCACTAAATCACTGAGGCTGTCCCAGCCTCCAAAATCATGAGGATTACACAACCATGTCAGGCTTGGCTCCTGGCTTTAGAGGTTTCAGTCCATGTTCATTTGGCCCCATCACTGTGATAATGCAGAACATGATGGAGCACATCTGCTCACCTCATTTCTGGAAAGCAGAGAGGGAGAAAGAGGGATAAGGGACTAGATACAGTTCCAAAGCCATGTCCCCAAGAACCTGCTCCCTTCAACTTGGTCCTACCTCCTAAAGTTCCCAATAATCCATTCAGCCATGAATCCCTCAATGCATCCCACAGATGAGCTCAGAACCCTCATGATTCCCAAAAGTCCCACTTCTGTATCGCTATATTGGGAACCAAGCCTTCAATAGATGGTTGGGAATCGGGAATCATTCCTGATACCAATAACAATGGTGAAAGAATGACTGCTTTCCCTGTAAAAGATCAGGAGTAACATGAGGATTCCACCTTGCCACTTCTATTCAATATTTTACTAGAGGTTCTAGCCATTGCAGTTATACCCCGCAAAGTATCCAGATTGGAACTGAACTAAAACTACCCTGTCATTTGCAGATACATAATGAATACATACAAAATCCTATTAAATCCACTAAAAAACTAATAGAATTAAGAAACTAGTTTGACTAGGTTACAGAATAAAAATTGAGGATTTGGGGCTAGAATCATGGCTCAGTGGTATAGTGCTTGCCTAGTGAATGTAAGGCACTGGGTTTGATCATCAGGACCACATAAAAATAAATAACTATGTCCATCTACAACTAAAAATATATTTTTTTAAAAATTAAGGATTTTACAGAAATTGAAGATTTCATCATAAAATTCATATGAAGAGTGAGATGAGAAGATTCAAAACAATCTTAAAAAAGCAAACTTGGAAAACTTATACTTGATATTTGGAACTTAGTACAAAACAGTAAACAAGAACACTGGGGTATTCATGCAAGATAGGCTTTGGTCAATAGAAAGCCAGAACCCATAAATAAACCCTCACATTTATGATCACTAATAAGGAATAAGTACATTTAAAAACAACCTAGCCGGGGCCAGAGTTATGGCTCACTGGTAGAGCGCTTGCCTAGCATGCATGAGGCACTGGGTTCGATCCCCGGCACCAGATACAAAATAAATAAAATGAAGGTATTGTGTCCATCTATAACTAAAAAATTTTAAAAGTAAAAAACTAGCCATATGTACATGAAAACATTTTTAACTTAACTTAAGCATCAGGAAACTGCCTATAATCTCAAGGGTTGGGGCAGGAGGATCACAAGTTCAAAATCAGTCTAAGCAACATAGCAAGGCCCTAAGCAACTCAGTAAAACCCCATTTCTAAATAAAATATTAAAAAGGGCTAGAGATGTAGCTTAGTCATCAAGCGCCCTGGTACCAAAAAGGAAAAAAAAAAAAAAGCAATCTGCTTATGGTTTCTGTTTAACAAATCACACCATCCAATTAAGTTTTAACAGTGATATTTTCATCTCAAGACTCTACAAAAGAAGCCTTGTAATTTGATACATCTCAAGAGAATCTCAAGTCATTGTCATTAAATCTTGGCAACTATAACTTTGAGCACAAAAGGTACAGCTCTAATCTCATTGGAGAAATTTGCTTCAACAGGCCACTCTCCCAGTTTCCCTCATGTACAAGTACACTTAGGGCATCAAGAACTTAAGCACTGCATAGCTGCCTTCCTACATGCACTTAGAATTCTTCAAGGTCTATAAGATTACCTTTTTCTCTAAAGGCCTCCCCCTAATGCCCCCCACAAAGTCTTGCTAAGTTGCTGAGACTGGCCTCAAACTTGTGATCCTCCTGCACCAGCCTCCTAAGTAGTTGGGGTTACAGGTATGCCCTACCACACACAACTAAAGGCTTCTTTCAAAATAAACTTTAACTTATATTTCAATAGCCAGGGTTGATGAACTATTCTTGCTTTATCTCAAACTGACATAGAAAGCATTCGTGGGGATCTACAGGGATGGGTTTAAAATGACACAAAGCTCCATAAATTTACTTAGAGCTTAAAAAAAGCAAAATGAATTTCCTGTAAGACAATGTTAAATGCATTAGGTCACAAAACACTTCCTCTAACATGACAATAGCTAATATGTACTATCATATGCCCGTAGCTGTTCTATGAGTATTCCATGTATGAAACTCATATAACTGATCACAATAATCCCATGAGGTATGCATTTTTTGTTATTCCATTTCACAGATAAGAAAATTGAAACAGAACACTGCTGTGAAGTTACATAGTCAGCAACAGAGCTGAGACCTTAAACAAAGCAGTGTGGTATGACTGTGGGGAACAACAGCCTTCATCATTACATAAGGCTTCCTAATACAAGTTGTGTGGTTACTAGAGATAAGCCTCACAGATAATTGCTTTGGCTTTATAGGACTAGTTTTCCCAGAATGGTGCTCTCCCACGACCCTCCATGCTAAAAACATTCAATATAGGCATAGTGGTGCACACCTGTAATTCCAGCAACTCTGGAGACTGAGGCAGAAGGATCCCAATTCAAAGCCAGCCTGAGCAACTGAGACCCTCAATAACTTGGTAAGATCTATATGCAGAAAAAAAAAAAAAAAAAAGAAAAGGAAAAGGGGGATGATATAGATCAGTGGTGAATCACCTGTAAGTTCAATCTCTATTACAAAAATAAATAAATAAATAAATCAAATAAGTGCCAGCACATTATGTACACCCCTGCCTAGGTAATTTCAACCAGTCACATCACTATAAACAACCTCTTCCTGAGCTAAGGGTGTAGCTCAGTGGTAGAGTGCTTGCTCAGTGGGCACCAGGCCCTGGGTTGGAGGGGAAAAAACAAAAAGCGGGTACCTGTTACATATGGGAAATAACAAACCCCAAAATAGTGTGGCCTAGGAAGAGGAAGAAGGCAACACATTGATCCTTTCCCAATACATTCTTTCCCAGTGTCAAAGAATGTATTGGGAAAGGAGATATCCATCAAGCCTAGAAAGACTGTTTCTGGAGGAGACCAAAGCATTGATTCTTCCCAAAATAAACCCTTTCCTAGATACTGATCACTCACCCCAGACCCTCCATCTAGCCTGAAAGAACTACCAGACAAGGCTGGTTGTCGGAGAAGTGCCCATTTATTGAGGAACAGCTCTGCATATTTATAGAGCCAGGGTGGTTTGACAGTTATGACAGTTTAACAGTTTGACAGTTGGCACAGGGTGCTTTCTGATTGGTGGGTAAGGATCATGTGAGTCAGCAGGGCTCACCATTGGGCGGCTCTTGGGGGAGGGGACTCCCAACATAGCTCAGTAAAAACAGTTCTCAATTTCCTGAGTGCCCAAACTGACAAACTCATTATCCAATGCTGATTGATTGAATTAACATTTTATTCCACAACAGAGAAGTTATTCTACAGTGTGAATAATTACCTGGTTAAATCAAGGTCGGTGACATAATTACTTTTAAATGACTTACTCTTTAAATACTGTATGTTTACATGTCCTTTCACAGGTCAATCCCTTCCACCCAGAGCTTTTGTTTCTTCGGTTCTAGGGACAGCAAAAAAACATTTTGATCAATAAAAAGCACATTGCTGTGGATAGTGAATTCCTTAAGGCTGCACTGAAGGCACAATAAGTTCACTGAATTCTTATTAAGCATGCTAAAAACAGAAACATTAAACTGGGTCTGTCCACAAAATACCAGTAGGTTGGTTCGAATTCATGTGCTCCTCCAGGCCCACTATTGTCCTATCATTCCAAAACAATAATACTTCAGCAATTAAAAAAAAAAAAAAAAAAAAAACTGCGATAGTAAACGTGAATTCGACTGTACAGGAATGAAAAAAACACTAACACCTTAATATAGGTGCACAGTCAACACTGAAATAAAATGGGCCAGGTGCAGCGGTGCTTCAGAGGAAGAGGATTTGAACCAGAAGGTGGTTCAAAGCCAGCCTGGGCAACTTAGCGAGATCCCAAGCAACTCTGCCAGATCCTGTCTCAAAATAAAATATTAAAAGGGCTAGGGGACTGGGGATATTGCTCAGTTGGTAGAGTGCTTACCTCTCATGCACAAGGCCCTGGTTTCAATCCCCAGCACCACAAAGAATAAAATAAAATAAAATGGCTAAGGATGTGGCTCAATGGTTAAGTATCCCTGGGTTCAACCCCCGTACCAAACAACAACAACAAAAACAAACATGATTTGATACAAAAACGACAATCACTAAACAAACTCTGAGGCTGGTCCATTAAAATGCACCCCAAGCTCATATTCGTCATTTGCCTTTATTTTCAAGGTAGGTATTCAAAGTACTACTAATAAACTCTTGGCACAGAAATGATTCCCCGAAAGCTTGCTGCCAAACTCAGGACGCTAAGGACCTTTGCTTAGAGAATCCCGCGTCCCTGGAGACCACCTAAAGTGGGTATGCATTTTAAAATGCCTCGAGGAACTAACTATTAGCAAGGAATAATAGAGCATCTTCTGCACACACGCCTTCATAGGCCAACTGTAGATGCGTGCAGAGAAATTCTCTTCCAGGACGCTTTTGCTTAATAGGGCCGAGAAGGAGGGAAACCTAAACAGTAAAAACAAACAAACATACAACAACAACAACAAACCACAAAGGTTCTTCTTATCACTCCAACGACGCGACAGAATTAAAAGACATAATAAGCAGCACTCACAAACCCGCCTGACCAACCGCCTCACAGTAGAACAAAACGCGTTCCGGTCCTCGCCGGCCGCGACCTCTAAGGTTAAGCACATCGAAATTTAAGGAAAGCAAACACCGAGGCGGGGCCCTCCCGACGCCGGGCTGGGCCTGGGCTGCAGGGCAGGGCCGACCCACAGCAGCGGGCAACACCGAGTGCGCCGCGCAGCCCCGGGTGGCGGCCCGCGGGGCGCGCGCCCGGACGCCTAGGTACCGGGCGGTCCGACGCTCGGACCTCGCGCAGAACAAAAGCGCTGGGCCGCGGCGCACAGCTCAGTCCCGCCGGCGCCTCGGGATCCCCCTGACCCCGCCCCGCCTGGGATCCCCGAAGAGGAGCCTGGGGCCGGGGTCCCGACCTCACACTTACCGAGAAGCGCTGAGGACAGCGTTCAAACCAAACCCAGAGAAGCGGGAGAACGCCCCCGGCCTCCCGGGACCGGAGTTTAAGTCAAGTCGGGTCCGCCCCTAGGGGTGGGGCGAGGAGCGAGACTCGGGCTCCCAACAGTTGAGCCCCGCCCAGGCCGGCGGCAGCGCGTGCCTCGCCGCCGCGGTCCTAGTGCCGGGTAGATGAGCCTCCGCTACGCAAAGCTCAGCCAATAGCCTTAGGTTTGCCAAGCTCTTTCATTTGTTTGTTGGAATAACTCGAGCAGTCGGATAACTTTAATTTGTGTCCGAATTGTTATAGAGGAATCGCGTGGAGCTGAAGCGACCATGTGATCCCCTGTGTGTACCAGCAGGAAAGATTGCAAACCAGACGCACAGAATAGCAAGCAAGAGTTTTTTAGCGGAAGCCTGCTATGGTGGTGATACGCCTTTAATCCCGACAACTCCAGAGGCTGAGTGTCTCATTGGGCAAAGGTGCGACTTATGCAGTTGAGGGGGAGAAATTAAAAAAAGGTCCACCTGCTTCAGCGCTTTTCAATGTTTTATTCACTCACATTACTCAAAACAATTTCACTCTATAGGTTCTTAACCAAGAAAATGGCAATCCTTCATGCTGGGCACTACAAACACTGCAATAGGCACAATTAATTCAAAGCAAGCAATTCTAACTCTAAGGAATGCAAACACACTTGAAAGACCCTCCAAGAGTGCCTTCCGTCTGAAGAGACCCGTACCCAAAGGACCAGCGAGACCACTAAGTTCGGATGCAAACAGCAAGAGGTTTATTCGAGTGCACAGGTACCCGGGGCGACAAGCTCTATGAGACTCGCGCGCCCCTGGCTTATCCTGAGGGGTTTATATAGAGCTTACAAGCAGAAGCGTGGATACAGAAGCGAGATGCATAGTTACAGGATCCCTATTGGAGGATTTAAATGAGGTGGGGGTTATAGTTCCTTCTGTTCTCGGAAATCAGATAAAGTTGTTGACTTGACCAGTTTCTGTTCCCTTCCGTTCCCTCTTTGACCAGATGTCTGCCTCTGCACATCCTGTTTTTGTACTGACCTTGAGCAAGCCCAACCGCTGAACTTGCTGACTCTGTTGCCCCTCTGACCTCCTTTGACAAACTATTTTTCAAGCCTTGTTTTATCTGGCACTACTAAGCTAAAGCTATAAGCAGCTGGGTTGGGGAGGGGGTCTTTCACACTTAATCATAACAGACCTATTACAGATATTTCTTCTGCATGCTAAACTTAAGTGGTCCTTGCTTAGCATCTGGATGGCCATTTTAAGGAAAAAATTTCGCTTTCTTACCCAGGGGTGTTTCTGAGAAAGGCTCATCACTCATACCAACCCAAGCCCTAACCTCCCACATTAGTACCTGCCCAGCTCTAATTCCTGAACCTGCCCCATAAAAGTCCCAGAACCCAAGCTTGTTTTGCCTCTCTCTTTGCAATAGACAGATGGCCTTTATTTGTCAACTCTGACAAATACACGCTCATGTGTATCTCTGCCTGGTCTTCATCTTTCATTTCTCACTTACCCATCTCTCCTTCCTCACTTTCCCTTCAAGTGCTAGATCTAAAGTCTTAAGGCTTAAGTCCAGCAGATGCACACTCACTCAGACTGCAGTGATCAAGTCTGGAACCGAATGAGGCTTCTCCTTGTGTGGAGTTGAAGACTGGTTGAGGAGATAGTGGTAAAGGGATGTGGCCCTTCTCTCCACAGTCAAGAGGCTGCTGTAGAGTTTGAGAGCAGTGAGGACAGATGGAGAGGATAAGGCAGATGAAGAGAGGAGTTGAGATGTCAGTCCAGGTCCTCATCAGGTTCTCAGGCCTGTGTGCATCAGTATCTGCTAGCTCAAATGTCTGTTCGTTTGCTCCATTATTTATGCTAAATTTGGGAGCATTTGCACACCCCTTTGGTCCCTAGAGTCAGTACATATGGTCTGGTTGTTTCCACCCAGATATTACCCTTCTGACTCTTATCAGGTTTAAGGCAAATGACATGTTTATGTAAAGTGACTTCACTGATTCTTATCAGGGTTGTGGAAAGTGACTTGTTTTATCAGGCTATGCCTGATGACATTGGAGGGCTCTGTAGGCTTGTGCCTGGTGAGACTGCAGGTTTATTTTAAAATGGAGTTGCTTAGGCTAAGTCTGTCCCTACACTGAGGCAGGAGAATTCCAAGTCCAATGCCACCCTCAGCAATTTAGCGAGGCCCTGACTCAAAATTAAAAATAAAAAAGATTTGGGATGTGGCTCAGTGGTTAAGCACCCAGGAAGGAAGGAAGGAAGGAAGGAAGGAAGGAAGGAAGGAAGGAAGAAATCAAAGTGAAAAGTAAGCACACCATAGGCCCTGAGCAGAAAAAGGCATGGCTCTTTAACTCTAGGTTTCCACAGAGTCTGTTTCCTCATACCCCACTGATCAACAAGTTATTTTTTGTCATTCTGTACAGGCCCTTAGCAATTCTTTTTCTTTTCTCTCTCTCTCTCTCTCTCTCTCTCTCTCTCTCTCTCTCTCTCTCTCTCTCTCTGTGTGTGTGTGTGTGTGTGTGCTGGGGATTGAACCTATAGGACTATCACTGACCTTCCAGCCACTTTTCAATTTTTGAGACAGGGTCTGACCTTGAGTTTGCAACCCTCCTGTTTAAGCCTCCTAAATTGCTGGTATTACAGGTGTGTGCCTTTAGGGTAGGCAACAAGTTTTCTGTTATGGTGGTAATGACTGGGTCGTAGGAGATAGTTCTGATATGGTTTTAAAATAATAGTTCCTTTAAGGGGCTATAATTAACTATGGCCTAGGGTGGTTTGAAACACCAGTTCCTTTTTTTTTTTTTTTGGTGAATTTTAAGTGACCAGATGCTTGTTTTTTTGTTCCGATTTTCTGTTTTAATCAGTCCTGTTATCTATGTACTTGGTCTCTGATGTACACACTTGATATCTTCCATAAAAGTTTTTTCCTTACTGTCCCTCTTGCCACTGGCTCATAACTAACTACCTACTTAATAAAGAATTAACACGAATTATTTGGAGAGCTTATTAAAAAGAGATGAAGGGCCAGGCATAATGGTGCACACCTGTAATCCCTAGCGGCTCTGGAGGCTGAGGCAGGAGGATCCTGAAGTTCAAAGTCAGCCTCAGCAACTTAGTTAAGGGCCTAAGCAACTCAGCAAGACCCTGTCTCTAAATAAAATATTTAAAAAAAAAAAAAAGGCTGAGGATGTGGCTCAGTGGTTAAGTGCCCTTGGATTCAATCAATCCTTCACACCAAAAAAAAAAAAAAAAAGATATGAAGGGTTGAGCATACCACCAACTGGAGAAGCTGAGGAAGGAAGAGCTCAATTTCAAGGCCAGCTTCAGAAACTTAGTGAGATTCTGGCTCCAAAAATTAAAAGGGCTGGGAATATAGGTCAGTGATAAAGCACTCTGGGTTCAATTCCTTGGTAAAGAAAAAAAAAAAATGGGGGAGAGAATTGAAGTAGGCCATCTGCAAAATCGCTGACTCAGTAATTTGGATTAGGGCTAAAGATTTTTATTTATAACAAGTTGCATTTCTGACATTTGCAATTCTATAAAGAGGGACAGTTGCTGCTGGCCTCAGAACTGTTGATATAGAGTAGGAAACAGCTAGCATTTTCTATAAAGTATGTGAAAGAAAGTATACAAAGAGATACATAAGGGGACAGTATTAGATATGGAAAATGACAAACCCCCAAATAGTGAGGCCTGGGAAAAGTGAGTGAAAAAGAAAGCCATACATTAATAGCTTTCATCTCTCCTAAAATAAATCCTTTCCAGATGCTGGCCATAAGCAGGGAGAAGGTGTTTCATCAAACCTAAAAATGATATTCTCTGGGAAGCATTAATCACTCCTAAAATAAATCCTTTCAAGATGCTGATCACAAACCACCCCCCATCCAAAAATTCAAATTTCTGAGTGCTCAAAGGGACACATTCATTAATTGATAAAACAGATCCCAAATTCCCAAGTGCCCAAACTGACACAATCACTAAATCACCTCTCAGTCCCCTCCTTTGTTCAGTGGCTCATTCCACCAGGAGAGTGGGTCCAACAGCATCACCTCATCCCTGCTATTAGATATGGAAAATGATAAACCCCAGAAGTAGTGAGATGGGGGGGGGAGTGAGAAGAGAAGCCATAGATTGAGAGCAGCGATCCTTTCCCAATACATTCTTTCCTGGTGGTAAAACAAACCCTGGGGAAGAGGTTTCCATCAAACCTGGAAAGGCAGGGAAGAGGCCAAAGCATTAATCCTTCTGGAAACAAATCCTTTCCAGATACCAACCACTGACCCCAGGCTCTCCATCAGATCCAGTAAGATAAATCCCAGAAACTGACCACTGACCCTAGACTCCCTCCCATTTTGTCCCATAAAACAGACCTCACATTCCTAAGCACTAAAACTGACCCCTTCACTGATTGATAGAACCAACTCCAAATTCCTGGGCGCCCAAAGAAAATTGATGTGCTCACTAGACCACCTCTCAGAATAACCTATATAATCCCAGGGCCTTTCTTTGTTCTGGGGCTCATTTTTCCACCAGGAAAGTGAGTTCCACTATGATGTCTTTTCGTCCCTGTATCCCCTGGTCCTGTGTGAAACTTCATTCTAATAAAAAGCTGAACTGATTCGTGAAGTGTGCGTCCAGCCTGGTCTTTTTTGTTCTAAGAGGGGTTTTGGGTTTTTGTTTTTTTAGGCTATTACTGTAGGGAGAACATCCATTATGCAGGGGAATCTTGAAGAAAATTGACCTGGGATTTTTATAAAGGAAGCAATCAGAATCCTGTTTAAGGAAGGAGAGCAACAGAAGTCGTTAGTTCTTGTCTCTGCAACGCTGTAACTAAACAAACTGGGGATCTTGTGTGTGGGGGGGGGACCGTCATTTCATCTCACTGTTTACTTTTCTCATCTATAAAGTGGGGTTAACAAGTCTCAGGATTTTTAGATAGTTATATGAATTAATACGCAATCCTCATTTAGAACAACTCCTCTAAGGGTGCCACACTTTGTTTAGATATGGGATTTCTAGGGCCTAACCACACAAGTCAACAGGTAAAAACAAGGGGCTGGGGATGTGGCTTAAGTGGTAGCACGCTAGCCTGGCATGCGTGCGGCCCAGGTTCGATCCTCAGCACCACATACAAAACAAAGATGTTGTATCCGCCGATAACTAAAAAATAAATATTAAAATTCTCTCTCTCTCTCTCTCCTCTCTCTTAAAAAAAAAAAGTAAAAACAAATTTTAAGGGAGAGTGTTGTTGCCAGAAAAATCTGGCACACACCCTATACAGCCTAAGGAATGCTAAAGGCCCAGCAAAGTTCAATACCTGGGAGTTACAACTCCTTTTGGGCCTAGGTTGCTGCTCTCTCTGCCATGTGTCCTTGACAGACTCCCAGTGAATCTGGGACTCTGCTGAAATTGAGAACAACTTCCTTGCACTGAGAGTAAAGGCTGAAGAACTGCCCCAACCTGGCCTGGGACATGCCCAGGAAGCTAAGAATGTAAATTGACTCCCTCCCACGCAGCAAGCCTGGCTAACTAAATCTGCATATGTATATCACCTGGCTTTGTTGTTGTTGTTGTTGTTGTTGTTTTAAATGTTTTTTAGTTGTAGTTGGACACAATACCTTTATTATTTTTTAAACATAGAATTTTTTAAAATCTTTTTTTGTTTGTTTGTTTTTAGTTGTAGTTGGATGAGATACTTTTATTTTATTTATTTATTTTTATGTGGTGCTGAGGATTGAACCCAGGGTCTTGCACATGCTAGGCAAGGGCTCTACTGCTGAGCCCTAACCCCAGCCCCATGATACCTTTATTTTACTTATTTTTATGTGGTGCTGAGTGTTAGGTCGGTGATGGCGACTTGCTGGCGACTTATTGGCAACTTAGAACAAAGCAGACCGCGCTGGAAAAGAACATCAATCAGATGCCGGCAGAAATGCCTGTCAATCAGCCAGATCTCTTGACTAACGCCTGTCAATCAGCAGGATCCCCTGGCCAATCCTGGAGTTCAGCCAACTCCCCTGACCAACTCCAAGGGGGCAAGGGACCCTAGAAACACCTTTTCCTGTCCTGAGCCCTTCCCTTCCTGCTGTAAGCCCCATAAAAGTCCAGTCCGGTCAAGCTTCCATGTGGTTTCTCCTCAGACTCTTCCCCTGTCCCCTCTGTGGGTCTGAGTTCCGCCCAGGAGTGATATCTCAATAAAGCCTGTTCAGCAGCCCTTTTAAATCTGCCTCCTTTGGTCTGCCTCACCTGATATGACACTGAGGATCGAATCTAGGGCCGTGCACAGGCTAGGTGAGTGCTCTACCACTGAGCCACAATCCCAGCCCCCTGACTTTGTTTTTATAAATTCTTTTTATTTCTATAGGACCCACCAGAGAAGCAACTTATCTGTTTCTCCCCAGTTTAATCAACTGCATGAAATACATTTTTCCTTTTCCCATCTTTTGATCATTATGTGGGGCAGGTGGCCAAATCCAGTCAGAAAGATTTGCTCCTGTTAACAGGCACCTGTGGTGACATTCCTCTTTTCTTCAGCTAAGTAAAGTTTGATTTCCAAGTGTTTGGTCTTTGCACCAATCCTGAAGTGTAAGGGACATTCACCAATATAAAACCC
>NW_025999960.1:3749556-3755947 GCF_001458135.2 Marmota marmota marmota | reverse complement strand
GGGGGGCGGGGGGGTGGAAAGAGAAGACTGAAGGATCCACAGTTTAGCATTCAGTGCTTATTTCTTTCCCCTTCAGACTCTATTGTTTTGGCTCCTTCCCAGAGACTGTCTTTTTTAGACTTGATGGATATTTTCTTTACAGGGATTGTCCTATCACTGGGAAAGGATGTATTGGGAAAGGATCAATGTTATCAATGTGTTGCCTTCTTCCTCCTTCCCTCTTCCCAAGCCACATTGTTTTGGGGGTTGTCATTTCTATAACGGGTTCACTTGATGTTTTACTCTATCTCTTGCCACGTCCGGCCAAGGGAGCCGAGTCCGGCGAGGGATGGCGAGGTTAAAAGACACACAGGACACCAAGGTTCTTCATCCAGGAGTCACACCCTTTATTGCTAACACACTTCCTTTTATACCCCAAGCAGCAGAAGTGGAAAACTACCCAAAAGCAGGAGGGAGGGGGGAGAAATTTAGTTTCAACATCTGCTATTGTCAGGTACTGAAATCTCCCTTAACAAGAAGTCCATCAGACCAGAAAAGGTCAAGGCATTCCCGTGGGACACATATGTCTCAGACGGATAAGCAGGAACAGAAAAACTGCAAGTTCGCCATGGCCTTGTGAGCTGGCCACACTGGCATGCAGAACAAACTAGTGAAGGTTGGGCTCCAGGGGCCAGGGTGGACCTGCTGCCAACAATCCCTTTCTCTTTGAAACTTGTTTTTTCTTTTTCCCAACCTTCTCCTCTCTGATCTTCTCCTTCCTGATTTCTCCTCCCTAATCTCATTTTCTCTAAATCACCTCTTAAAAAAACCCTGTTCCTACTGATGGGCAGAATCACAGCTGCTAGGATAGGAGTCCCCTGTGTTTCTCCTTTGCTGGCAGAATAAAAAACCTTCTTTTTCTCGAAGCTGTGTCCTCATTATTGGATTGGCTTCAGGGACAAGGACTGAGCTTTTGCAACAAATTCCTTATCCTTAAAAGACAAAGAACAGGAGAACACTGAATGCATAAGCAGAAATGACCACACTCCCTTGTCTTAAACTGAGAAACTCAATTAAATGCTAAAAGATAAGGAGGTGGGTGGATTTCTGTGAACATTTTGAAACAAATTCAGGCATTTTTGGTCAAGTACAAAATAATGAAGAATCAGTGATAATATTGCAACATAATTTATGAATCTGTCAATTTATTTTTTTTAAAGGTTCTGGAGATAAAGCCCAGGGGCACTCTACCACTAAACTGTATCCCCAGCCCTTTTTATCTTTTGTTTTGATACAGGGTCTTCCCAAATTGCTGAAGCTGGCCTTTAACTTGTGATCCTCCTGCTTCAGCCTCCCAAATTGCTGGAATTACAGGTGTGTACTACTGTGCCAAGCTATGAATATGTTAATTTCTAGCCCCCAAACCTTATGTATATGCTGTCCATCCCTTGATTTCCTTGCTCCTCTGCCTATGGAGCAACCACCATGGTATGTAAATCAATGCACTAAATAATTTTTACTATTAGCTGTGTTTGATTTCTTTGGGGGCAGCGGGTATTGGGGTTGAATTCAGGGGCATATGACCACTGAGCCACATCCCCAGTCCTATTTTTGTATTTTATTTAGAGACAGGGTCTCACTGAGTTGCTTAACTCCTGCTCAGCTGACCTAATTAACATAATGTCATCAATAAAATGGACCAGTGTAATACCTTATGAGGGGCTGGGGATGTGGCTCAAGCGGTAGCGCGCTTGCCTGGCATGCGTGTGGCCCGGGTTCGATCCTTAGTACTGTAAGGGTCCCGCGAAACATCGGAGAAAGAGACCACCAAGTGACCACTCATGCAATTGGCAGAAGGGGATTTATTGAACCAGCATGCTGGGGCTCCATGCCCACTCAAGAAGGGAAAGTAGCCCAGAGCCCTGAGCAGGGGCTGAGCACTGCTTAAGTACACTTTTTGGGGAGGGCGGAGGGCTTTGTAAACATCAGAACAAATCATCATGAGGCGCGGGAAAATTGAACAACAACTCCTAAATATGATTAGTTCATTCATTGGCGGGAACAGGTCAGGCTGGAATGATAGGTCATTTCTAAATGGGGTACACATTCAAACTGATTGGTTTTAGGGCCTAAAGGATTATGTGACCAGTTACACAGAGTCCCTAGTTATTGGACAACCAGGGAGTCAGTGGGAATATTTACTGGGCAATTCCAAGCATTGTCTTAACAGCTACAGAAATTTCAGGTTTTGCAGGTATCATAGAAACCTAACAATACCTAATCCTTTACATTTTAACTCAGACCTTGCAGCTTAGAAACTTTACAATACCTGGTCTTTTACCCTTTAACTTTTACGCTTTAACTTCAATTTCTTTTACCCTTACAGTACCACATACGAAGATGTTGTGTCTGCCGAAAACTAAAAAATAAATATTAAAAAATTCTCTCTCTCTCTCCCTCTCTCTCTCACTCTCTCTTAAAAAAAAAAAAAAAAATATAAAAAGCTCCAGCCCTTACATTTATAACAATCTTGGAATTAAATGTCTCTGCCTATAGGTTCAAGATCTAGTGTCTACCATCATATGTAATCTAGGTACCCATGGAGTAGGCAGCACACAAATATGTTGGGTAGGGGAAGATGGTGAAAGAGTTGTCATCTTGAGCAAGGAGTATTGACTAATATTGCCAAAACACCATTACAATAAATTCAGACTGATTTTTTAAATTTAACTTTCTCTGCAGATAATCTTCCTTTTTAATTTCTTTGCCCAAAGTAGATATCTTCTAGATCATGTTCTTGATGTAGATACTTGAAGTGGTAGGATGTGGCTGGAGGAGGTGAGAATTGGGGCATAGCTATGGGGTATATATTCTATATCTGGAGAGTGGAGTCTCTCTCTTACTCTGCTTCCTGATCATGATGGAAGCTGCTTCCATCCACCACACTCTCCTGCCATGATATTCAGCCTCACCTGGAGCCCTGAGAAATGGAGCTGGCCTACTATGGACTAAGACCTCTGAAACCATGATCCCTAAAATAAATCTTTCCTCTTCTATGGTTGTCCTGGTCGGGTCCTCTACACACAAAGGCAAAAAAATATCTGACTAATACAACACTCTAAACCAAATATTTGCTATTTCAGCAACAGAAGCCACATTTGAAATACTAGATTTTAGATTTAGGATTTGGATTTGACAATCATTTTGAAATTTCCCCTCTAACCCTGGCTGGGTAGGTAAAGCCAAAAGAGCCATTAGGTAGTGCTTGCCATTCTGTTTCCCAATTTGATTCTTAGTAGATACAAGAAATTGCTTTAAAAAATCATTTAAAATATTTTTTTTTCTAAAATTAAAACCAAGTCAAAACAAGAAACCTCCATAGGACACACCTGTCTTTTTTTTCCTGACTTCTGTATTTATCCACATTAATAAGAGCTAGAATTTTGCTTTAATTGGCCAGATTCTGTGGAGCCTTGGTGAGTTTTCTGATTAACTTAGAATATGCTCAGTTCCAGAATGTCATGAACACCTATCCTCTCTCCACGAGATTAGTGTTCTCTTTGTACCAAAAGAACTTTTAGGAATTGAACAATAACTCTATATTACTTTTAGACATTAGTCCAAAAATCCTGGTCTTCCTCCCTGACCTTTAACCTTCTGTTGCTGGATCAGTTTCTCAGATCCTGTATTCAACCAAACCCATGTCTAGTCCTTTACAGTACCAAATGGGATGCAGTTATTTCCACTTAAGACCTAAGCAATGATTGTCATGTAAAGTGATCCAGAAAACTACAGAATCTTAAGTTGGAAACTAAGTTCTAAGCATTTTTCTATATGTATTTTTCTTAGATTTTTATCCTTTTCAAGGAACAAATCATGAAAATGACAATTTCTGAAAATTGGAATATGATCCTTTCTCTTGTGTCGGAAAACTTACATTACACGAATATTATGTGTCCCTTACTTTATATCAGACTTTTTGAAAAGCTTCTTTTTGATATAGGAAAGGAATGATTAACTGTATTGGTGAGGAACACAGTATTCTTAGAAAAATGTAACTTTCCGATAATCCAAAAATTGGATTTTCTCTGGTAGTTTAAGTTCTGTTCCCTATCAAATACTTAAGCTTTTGGGTTTCCTTTTTATCTCTTATGAAGACATAGAAATAGCAATTTTCAAAAACCTGTAAATCACATGAAAACAGAAAAGAAAAAGGGACTGCTTAGAATCAACCAAGGATAAAAGAAAGTCCAACATAATACTGATCAACTCTACTTCATTTTTGATCAACTAATTCTTATAGAAGTAAGTTGGGAGAGAAGATAGCTTGGCAAAGGAATTAATAGTTAATAAAGGAGAACAATTTAAATAGCAAATATTCATCTTTAATTAGACGATGTAGTTTAAATGGTGAAAGAGCCAAGACCTCTATACTAGGTAGCCCAAACAAATGTTATGGGAGGGTTTTGTTTGAATTGTTATTTTTGCACTTTTTATTCATTTACTTGTAGTGGGCACATAAAAGCAAAATTTTTAATATTTATATGTTTTGTAAAAAGTTCTGATGCATGTGTATATTATGCCATGTTTAGGTCAGGTTAAACATAGATAAACATTATCTATTTCCTTATACATTTATTTACAGTGAAAATTTTCAAAATGCTTCCATCTACCTTCTTGAAATATATAGTGCATAATTTTTTTCTACAGTCGCCGGACTCCACAAAAACACAAAAGAACTTGTTGCTTCTAACTATAACTTAATACTCATTTATTAACCTTTCCCCATCTGTTCCCACACACTACTGTCTCTGGCCTCTGATTTTAATCATCATACACTCGATTTCCATGGGATCAGCTTTTCTATATCATGCCTCAGGTGAGTGAGATTATGTGATAGGTTGTCTTTCTATTCCTTGATTATTTCACTTAAAATCTTTCTTCCATGTTGTAAATGATAGGATTTCATTCTAAATGACTGGATAGTATCCAGCTGGCATATATACATATTCTGTACCTGTTCATCAGTTGATGGACACTTGCATTTCTCAGCTACTGTAAATAATGTTCTGCAGTGAGCACAGGAGTGCAGAGTCACACAGTGATTGCACTTCCTTTATATAGATGCCCACTAGTGGGATTGCTATGGTGTTAGTGGATCTTTTGGCAGCTCTATTTTTTTTACTTTTTTTTAGGAACCTCCATACTCTTTATCCTAATGACTCTCCTAATTTATATTCCTATTGACCGTGTTCAAGTGTTTCCTTTTATTCATGTTCTGGCCAGTACATTTTATCTTATGTCTTTCTAAAAATTGCCCTGTTTTACTGGAGTAGGATAATTTTGTGGTTTTGATTTGCATTTCTTTGATAAGCAATGATATTGAGCACTTTTCCATACCTGTTGGCCACTCATTTGTCTTTTGAGAGATGCTGTTTAGACTTATTTCCTTTTTTCCCCTATTGAAATTTTGGAGTTCCTTACACATTCTGGATACTGATGTTTGTCAGTATCTTTTCATAGGTAAAGTACCTTTTCATAGTACCTTTTCATAGGTAAGCATTACAAGTATTTTGTCTTTTCTCCAATTATATAGATTGTCTCTGGACTCTCTTGTTTCCCTTGCTATATACAGAACATTTTTTTAATCGAATGCAATCATATTTTTCTGTATTTGCTTTTGCCTTCTGTATTTTCATGATCTTATCCAAAATATTCATGCCAATTCCAATCACTTGAAGTGTGTCCCTTTTTTGTTCTAGGAGGTTTATAGTTTCAGGTCTTATAGTTAAGTCTTTAAATCTATTTTTCACTGATTTTTGTAACTGGTGAGAGACTGGGACCTAGTTTCATTCTATATGTGGATATCCAATTCTCCTAACACCACTTATTCAAAACACTGTCCTTTCTCCAATGTGCATTCATAGTACATGTGTGAAAAATCAGTTGGCCACAGATGCATGGGTTAATTTCCCAGTTATCTATTTTGTTGCACTGGTTTATATGTCTGTATTTCTAATGCCATGCTGTTTTGATTACTTGATCTTTGTACCGTATTTTGAAATTAGATAGTATAATGCCTCCTGCTTTATTCTTTTTGCTTGAGATGGGTTTTTCCACTGGTAGTTTTGTGGTTCCATGTAAATTATAGTTTTTTTCCCAAGTTCTATGAAGAATGTCCACTGCTATTTTGTGAGGGATTGTACTCAATCATTAGATTACTTTGGGTAGTACAAACATTTTAATAACATTGATTCTTCCAATCTGTGAACATTGGAATGTCTGTATGCACATGTGTTTGTGTGTGTGTGTGTGTGTTTGTATGTGTGCGAGCATACACGTGATTCATTTTCTTTCATTAATATTTTATAATTTTCATCATAGATACATTTTACCCCTTTGGTTAAACTTA
>NW_025999960.1:3742076-3747592 GCF_001458135.2 Marmota marmota marmota | reverse complement strand
GCTGTATGCTGGACCGGTAGTCAGTGACGGGTATGATCCAATTGCAGTGGTATCAACCTAAGACAGGAGGCTGATGCCTAAAGGTCAGTTTTCCGTTGACGGGTAAGAACCATATGTTGAATTGGACAACCTACCAGGCACGGTCCTTAAGCCACATTGCTTGTTGTTTAATTAATCAGAAGGGGGGAGATGCTGGGAGCCATTAGCCAAGTAGGTATGACAATTTCCTTGCCAGTGTACCCCATGTTGCAGTGACATTGAATGTAGGTGACCTTGCTCAAGGACCAGGGCAGATTAGGGTGTTCCCGGTTTAGGATAATTGGGTTTAGGGCATTCCAGGTTTAAGATTATTCCTGCTGGGAATAGGGCATATCCTGCTGCCTGAGTTCCCCTTGAGTTCTCACGGGATTCAGACAGTATATTTTTGGGAGATAGAAGCCCAGTGGAGGTGGATTTGGGCAGAGAACGTGGATTTCCCCAGAACGTGATTGTAGACGGCTGGTGTGAGTTCGGGAATAAAGAGTTGCTGTTTGAATCTACAAGCTGTGTGGTGGCTCGTGATTGTGTGCCCAGCCAGACTGCGGCATTTGCCAAATCAGTAGCCACATACCAGGTACCAGGAGATGAAATCACATCTGGTAGAGCAGCTGCAATTGGACTTGCCATCTGATTAAGCTTAAGATAATCAACTGTCATTCTCTAAGACCCATCTGTCTTCTGCCCAGGCTAAACAGGAGAGTTAAATGGGAATGTTGTGGGAATCACCACCCCTGCATCCTTCAAGTCCTTGATGGTGGCACTAACCTCTGCTATCCCTCCAGGGATGCAGTATTGCTTTTGATTTACTATTTTTCCAGGTATAGGCAACTCCAGAGGCTTCCATTTAGCTTTTCCCATTGTAATAGCCCTCTGTCCACAGGTTAGAGAACCAATATGGGAGTTTTGCCAAGTGCTAATATATCTATCCCAATTATGCATCCCAGGACTGGGGAAGTAACCACAGGATGAGTTTGGGGGCCCAGTGGACCCACTATGAGTCAGACCTTGGCCAAAACTCCATTGATCACCTGACCTCCATAAGCCCCTACTTTTACTGGAGGGCCACAATGGCGTTTTGGGTCTCCTGGAATCAATGTCAATTCAGGGCCTGTGTCTAGTAGTGCCCAAAAGTTCTGATCATTGCCTTTTTCCCAATGCAGTTACCCTGGTAAAAGGCCTTTGGTCCCTTTGGGGAAGGATGGGACGACGATTAATAGTGAATGTTTCTGGTACTGTACCAGGGACCTTCCTCAAGGGGTCCTAGCCTCCCATTCATTCAAGGGCTTCCAGATCTGTAAATTGACTCAAATCTGGGAAGTGGTTGAGAGACCATGATTCTCTGATGTTATGACCTGGGCAGACTTTGGTACATTTGCTCTGGAATCATCTACTTGGCTTCTAGAAACACCATGATTAATTAGCCAATGCCAGAGATTTCCATGAGTCAAAATATTGTGTTCATTTCTTCCCCTTTGCTGTCCATTATGGTAACTCCAACCACCCTGTCTTTGGTGACTGAGGGTTGCCACTTGGCCTCTTCCTCCTCGAGATCCAATCATTCTCATCTCATTTAAGTCTTCCAATTTATTGACCACAGCTCCCACAGTAAGGTCTGGCATGAAAAGAAGAGCAACAACAGAGCTCTTGAAGTATGCTGGTGCTCCTCTCACAAATTTGTTTCTTATAATTCTGGTGAAGCTACATCTTCTGGACCCCCAAAGTATGGAGGAGAAGGTCGTACATGACAGATCCACTCTGGCATTTCAATCTCTCTGAGCCACTGAATTCCTCATCAATAGTAAACCAAGGGATGTCATGCATTTCCAGCTCATTTATAGTAGGCCATCTTTGAACTCCTACTTCAGCCAACCAGCCAAACTATTAGTACTTTTTTTTTTTTTTTTAACACTGCAGGCTATTACATTAAATCTAGAATCTCTGCTTAATGGGCCAATATCAATAAATTCAGCCTGATGTCAGGTTATATTCCTTCTCCCATTATCCCACACCCTTAAAATCCATTCCCGTGCATGTTCCCCAGACATCTGCTTGTATAGATTAGAAAATTCAAGTTCCTTCAGAATGTAGCATACATTCTCATGGGTCACATTCTGTACCTCGCCTCTGGAGGCCTGCTGAGATTTGGATCTAGTTATAGGCCTGGAGGCAAATGTGGATGGTGAGGGTGGGTCCTGAGGAGTGTCAATTTTCATGCTGAGCAACTGAATTATGGAAGATTTGTACTGTTTCCATAAGCAAAGCAGGATTAGTTCCCTCTAGGGAGGATGGAGAAACCAGTGCCACAGAGGGTAGGAGTATGGATGCCTCCGTTGTGGCTAAGGGTGAGGACTCAACAACTTCTGGCAAAATAAACTCATCAGACTATGGGTGTTCAATGAACCCAGCCCCTTCAGTCTTCTCCCATACATCACCATCCCAGTTTGCAGGATCCCATTCTTTTCCAAGCAGAGCCGTCATCTTAACCACAGACATCTTCCAAGGCTGAGAGTAAAGTCTCATCTTAACTCAGCCAATTGTAGGATTAGAATTTCTGTTTGTTTTTCCGCAACCTCAGCCCTGACTACAAGAAAGCAGTCTCCTAACAGAACACACTTAGCAGCTTTCAGATCAGTTACGAATGACTGTAGCTGAGAAACTGAATTTTTGAGCTCATCCTTCTCCTTTGTTAAGTTGTCCAGTGAAGCCAGAAGCAACCAACCAGCATCATCATATTTCTTAATTTTTTCAGAACAATTCAAAGGTATCATGTATAGTCACTAAACGCTGTGCTTTTTAGAAGTGGCGAATTAGGAGCATCAAATGCATTTACTTTACAAATCTCTTTAAACAGTTCACAACATGGATTGTCACTGTTCTCCATAGTACCAGTAGGAGAGACATTAGTAACTTTAGGTTTAATGAATTTAGACAGCCAACTCCAGAACCCACAAAACCAACTAAGGAAATTCATCCTTACATTTCTCTTTCTCTAGAGCCACTCCCCGTAACAATTTTTATAGTTAGGGTTCTCTAGAGGAACAGAATCAACAGGAAGTACAATTATAAATCAGGGACTTATTAGGTTGACTTATATGACCAGAAGCAGGATAGTCCACAATGGCCATCTGCAGGTTGGAGAGGTGGAAGGACCAGTAGCTGTGCAGTTCAAGAGGCTGAAGCCCCAGAACAGGAGGGATCAACAGTGCTACACTTGTTGAGACCAAAGCCTTCTGAAGAATCACTGGCAGGTTCCACTTTGGAAGAGTGAAAAAGTGAGAGACGGATATCCTCAGATATCGCAGCAAAAATCAAGAAACTTCTCATGAAGAATCCAACTTGCATCTGCTGCTGCTTCCTTCTTCTTCCAGCTTTTATTCCATTCAAGCCATCCTCCTCTGGGTGGGTGCTGCCCACAGTTAGGGAGGGTCTCCGTTTCCATGGCTATCCCACATGCCAATCATTCCTAGATGCACCCTCACTGACACACCCATAACCCTCTTTATTTTTGACATCTCTTAATCCAATCAAGTTGGCAATTCAAATTAACCATTACAAGACCTGAGCCTAGGGGCTGGGGATGTGGCTCAAGCGGTAGCGCGCTCGCCTGGCATGCATGCGGCCCGGGTTTGATCCTCAGCACCACATACAAACAAAGATGTTGTGTCCGCCGAAAACTAAAAAATAAGTATTAAAAAAATTCTCTCTCTCTCTCTCTCTCTCTCTCTAAAAAAAAAAAAAAAGACCTGAGCCTAGAAAAATATAAAGGACCAAGAATAATAAAAATAATCTTGGGAAAAAAAAAAGTGTTGAGCCTACATAGTGCCACATGCCTGGAATCCCAGCAACTCGGGATGCTGAGGCAGGAAGATCACAGGTTTGAGGCCAGACTCAGCAACTTAGCGAAACCATGCCTCAAAATAAAAAATAAAAAGGGCTGGGCATGTGGCTTAGTGGTAGTGATTAAGTGCCCCTGGATTTAATCCCCAGTACAAAAAAATAAAAAGGAAAACAGAAGTTGAAGAACTTTTATAGCATGATTTCCAGGCATACACTATGGTAATCAAGAAGTATGGTACTGGTGGGGGCAGGTATGACACTGACACTGAGGACACAGCTCAGTGGTAAAGCACATACCTAGCATGTTCAAGGCCCTGGGTTAGGTTCCAAGTACCACACACACAGAAAAAAAAGTATATTATTTCAGAGATACACCACCAAATCCCCCTAATCCTTAAATACCTCAGTACTTCTCTCATTTAGTCTTTTTTTTTTTTTTTTTTTTAGTACCGGGGATTGAACTCAGGGGTATTCAACCACTGAGCCACATCACCAGCCCTATTTTGTATTTTATTTAGAGGCAGGGTCTCACTGAGTTGCTAAGCACCTCGCTGTTGCTGAGGCTGGCTTTGAACTCGTGATCCTCCTGTCTTAGCCTCCTGATCCACTGGGATTACAGGCATGTGCCACTTTGCCTGGCTCATTCAGCCATCTTTTAATAAAAATAAGTAGTTTTTTTTTTTTTTTTTTTTTTACTAGTTTGTTTTTTGTTTTGTTTAAGCACTAGTGCTTAAGCCCAGGGCCTCAGGAATGTTAGGCAGATGCTCTATCACTGATCTATACACACAGCCCTATTCATTGTATTTTGAGACAATGTTGCTCAGGCTTGCCCTGAATTTGTGGCCTTCCTGCCTCAGCTTACCATCTAGCTTGGATTACAGGTATGCACTACATGAAAAGGTCGGGTGAGCGTCGGAGGAAAAGACCACCAAGAGACCGTCTCATGCAACAGCAAAGGGTTTATTGGGGGTCCAGCATGCTGGGGCTCAGAGCTCACTTCAGAAGAGCAGAGAACAAAGAGCCCCGAGAACCACTTGAGCAGAGTTTATATACATTCTTTAGAGAGGGCAGGGGCTTTACATACATCATAGCCTCCTTTAGCAAATCATCATATACCGCGGGAAAATCAAATAACAACTCTAAAACATGATTAGCACATTCATTGGCGGGAACAGGTTGGGTGGGTGTGATTGGTTAATACTAAGATAGGTATATATTTAAACTGATTGGTTGAAGCCCTGAGATGTGTACGTGCTGAGCTGCACGGTTTCTGGGAAGTGGTGATTTAGTAACTAAGTGGTCAGGCAGTTCCGGGGATTGTCTTAACTGCCACAGGAATTTCAGGCTCTGAGTGCAGCTTGGAAACTTTACAAAACCTGGTCCTTTACATTTTAACTTCAATTTCTTTTATTCTTTCATACACAGCACCTGACATGGAGAGATTTTAGTCACCATTTTATTACATAGCACATGGTACATACTTTTCTGAGTCTTGCTATATTCAACAAGTCATTACTCCAAACAATATGATATCTATTCAGTTGTTAAAATACTAATGCTTGTTAAAACATGGTAAGGAAGACCTTTCAGGATCATTGCAATAATTGTAGATACCACTGCAATAGTCTTATAATGGAGAA